>NC_052356.1:38545439-38551186 GCF_009727055.1 Benincasa hispida | reverse complement strand
AGGTATATGTGTATGTTGTAGAGCCATGATGTTGAGGTTTATATGTATGTCATAGATTCGTACAGTGATGATTATGATGTTGAGACTGTGCAAATATCCTTATTGATTAGTTAAATGCCCATTAGATTTTGTGTTTCCTTTGGGATTCACCAGTTTGTGTTTCATCCGGGACTCACCAGTTTGTGTTTCCTTCGGGACTCACCAGTTTGTGTTTCCTTCGGGACTCACCAGTTTGTGTTTCCTGACTCACCAGTTTGTGTTTCCTTCAGGACTCACCAGTTTGTGTCTCCTTCGGGATTCACCAGAGGTAGTAGGCATACTTAACTACAGTAGGATAGGACTCGGTCTCCTTTTTGTTTCATGTGAATATGTGTCCCATGAGGAATAGAGCAGTGTATATGTTTCACCAGAGGTGGGTATCTAAAGGACATAGATGTCTAGTCTGACTCCAGTAGTGGTGTTACTTACTAAGTATTTTATACTCATTCTTTCTCATGTTGTTGTTTCAGGTAAGGGTAGAGATGTACCGGCGATGGACAAGCGGAATTCGTGATCGAGCCACTGGGACTAGTTTTCATTAGATTTAGAGTTCTTTTCATGTTTCTCTTAATGTTTAGTTTTGATGTTTGAAACTTATTATTAAGAATTGTTTTTCATATTTATTTATTAACCTTATGATTTATGGATACCCTATTATTGTTTTTAACATTTGCATTTAATAAAGGACTTTTGAACTCCCCTTATCTATTTAGCATTTATTTCATCATCGAGCCTAACTTAAGTCCTAGAGAGTCGGGTCGTTACAGAGGATGAACCAATTTTAGTCAAATTTCTTGACTTCGTAGGAAGACCTAGAGGTTGAGGTGGTCACTTGGGACAATTGTCCAAAATATGGTCACGTTTGTGACAATACCTGCACACTGTTATAGGACAATCAGCAAACTTGTGTCTAGAGAACTTACAATTTTTACAAAAGAGAGCTCCATAAGTATTGTGCATATAAATGCTTGCAAGACTTCAGATTGCCTGGAGGTGACGATGCCAAATCATTTTTCCTCAAACAAGATTTCTTGAATCGTTGTATCCAGTGAAGGTAGAGGATTGCAAAGTAACAAAGCAGCATGAATAGATTCATATTCTAGACGAAGCCCCATAAGAACTTTAATAAGATGAAGATGATCTATACTGATTTTAGCTTGATTCCATTGTGTCCAAATTGGTTGAAGAGTTGCTAAGTATTCATTAACTAATTGACCAATATCCTGATTAAGATTTACAAGAATACTGTGCAATTGATAATAACGAGCCAGTCCAATAGATTGAAAATGCATACATAGGAAATCCCACAAACTCTTAGCATCATCAAATGCATCGAATTGAGCACTAATAGCAGGAATAGATGTATTACCTAGCCAAGTGATAATCTGGTGATTCTTATTGTCCCAATCTTCGAATCGTTCAAGAAATTTATTGTCATCCTTAGTGGCTATCTTGATTGGCTTAAAAATATCACCGGTGATTATTGCATCTAACTTGTGCCCAATTAGAAAACTTTTCATCTGATGGGTCCAAGTAAGATAATTGGTCCCACCAAAAATAGTGTTAATATGATGAAGTCTTTTTCCATTTGTCAAGATGACACAAATAACACAAATCCCACAATAAGATTGCAGAACATAATACTGGCGCTGACCTTTTCATTACTTCTTTTTCTCCTTTCTTTGCAAATGACAATTATTTAACTTACATCTGTTAAGACTAGAAAACCAACAAATATTTTCTGATGCATTTGGTTGTTCAGAAGCTCAAGAAAATGAGAACCAATTTCACATTGACTTACTTTCTAAGCCCCAGCATCAGCACAATCATCTTCATCGCCTTCATGTCGTTTTGGTTTCCTCCATGTTTCAGCCAAGACACCCTCCATGAATTTAAAGCTTGTGGTGTGAATTACTACAATGGCAGAGACTTGGAAAACATCTTCTATCCCAAAATTGGCAGGAGGCCGAAATTGGATTACACAATTGGAATGAATTCATTGGAATATAACGTTCTGAAGATCAACCAGTCAATTCATCGAGTGACGATCACGAGAGAAGAGCACATTGATCATTTCAGAGCAGTTAATAAAATGGAAACAGAAACTCTGGATTACCATGTGTTTATGTATTCTTCCAATGACAGAAACATCTCTGTCTGGTGCGATTGTCCCCTGGAAGAGAAGAATTGGGAGAATTACAGATTTCCTTGCAGCTCAAAACAGGCAAAATAGGGGAGAGCCAGCTATGTTTTTGAAACGAGTGGACAAATTGGAGGATGTAAAATGAAGATCGAAGTGGTAGTTATGATAAACGGGTCGGAAGGTGGAATAAACAAAACAAGGCCGGCTTTGGTGATGGAGAAAGGTAGGAGACGATGGTTCAGCTTCAGATACAAGAATCTGTATGTCACAGAAGGCTTGGAAGGTAGAAATAATGGAATGGCACTGTTAGAGAAGGCTAGGAGACATGAATTCACTGTGCGCTACATGGAGCAAACTAACAAGGTAATTACTCAAAATAAATAAATAAAGGAAAATTTGCACAAGCCCCATAAACTAGATGTTCGTTATAATTATTCATCTAAATTAGAATTTGATGCATCACTCATGTGAACTATGTGAGAATTTTTTTCTTGGGTAGACTTCTGTCAGTGTGAGAATTCTACCACTGATTTGCTATTAGTGATTGTTGACATCGTGAACCAAAAACACTAGCTCCTTGAGCTCTCTGTCTCCTCAGCCCCTATTCAAAGATACAGAAACAGTTAGCAAGTTGTTACAAATTGTTATTTTTCTGCTCATCAACTCTCTGTATAAAAAGAAGCACAATGAAAAGAATGTGTAATTTTCTTTTATTTTTCAGTATGAAAAATCTGTGAGTATTTTGTGAGAGGGAGTTGTAAAAGGAAACACTTATCTGAGTCTTGTAATCTTGAAGCTATTGAATAAAGAACTTGAAGATCCTTCAAAGTGGATGTAGGTGGAGCTAAATTACCGAATCACTATACATGGTTGTGTTCATTTCTTCTTCAAATCTTTGTTTGCATGTTGGTTTTCAGTATGAATAATTCACATACATTGAATCTATCACAGACCTTAGAAGGTAGAAAGAACATGATGGATCTATTGGAAAAGGCTACAAGACGTAGGTTCAACAACATATTCCAGAGAGTACAAACAATGGAGGGATTGAAAGAAGGTCGAAAGAACAAACTGGGCCTGCTTGAGAAGGTTACATGGTTCGATTTCATATACAAGAGGTACAAAAATTATAGAAGGGATGAAATAGAGGGCTTAAAATTCGAAGGTAGAAAAAATAGAATTAGTCTGTTGGAGAAGCCAACAACTAGGACGAAACAAGAGTTGGATGTTGAATACAAGAATCTATATAAGATAGCATCTGATGCATATAGAGAAACCCATGGAAAACGTGGAGAAAATGCAAAGTACCAATTTTACTGCGGTTGTGAAACCCATCATCAGCATTGTCCTGGTATGTCCAATTCCTTCTTCCATCCAATACACATCAAAGTTGAAAAGAAAAGGTATTCGAGATCAGCTCCATTAATGTTAGACACAAACCTCAAAGTTCAAAAACTAAACTTGTAAACCTATTTATGGATAATAAGAACTCAGAATTTGTTCTTTATCTATATAGAAATTAATCTACAGTAATATAATATAAAAGGGTAGTAATATAACATAATCACAACTAGCTTGCTTTCTTTTCTGGACTTGTGAATTGAATCCCATAGGAAACACAAATTTCTATTTCACAATTCTATTACTTTGACATGAAATTCAGTTTCAAATCCCTGTGGAATATTTTATTTCCAATAAATCTTAACAATTCATGTTTTCTTATGCAGCAAAGACAAAGTCACTCAAGAAAATGTTTACCATAGGTACTACACACTTCTAGTTTACGTTAAAATTTAATAACCAACCATTCTTCACTACTCTTCATTCTCCTTTTACTACTTTTTTTATATCATTCACCAGATTTCAGCATTGCATTGTTGCTTTACTAATCATATAAATTATTGGAACCCTTTTTTCTTCAGTTGCAATTGCTTCAGGAAGCATCATTTTAACAATCTTTATCATCTTCATATACTACACAAGGAAACACATCTCAGACAACAAGAAAATTGAGGAAATAATAAGGAGATATTCTACACACACCCCAAAGCGGAGTTACTCACAGCTAAAGAAAATCACAAATTCCTTCACAAACAAGCTTGGCCAAGGAGGATTCAGCACTGTCTACAAAGGAAAACTACGAGATGGTCGTGATGTCGCGGTGAAACTCTTGAATGAATCAAAAGAAGACAGCCAAGTTTTTATGAATGAAGTTGTTAGCATCACCAAAACAACGCATGTGAACATAGTCACCCTCTTGGGATTCTGCTATGAGCGAAGTAAAAAGGCTTTAGTTTATGAATATATGTCTAATGGGTCACTGGACAAGTATATATTCCAAAGAGGGCTACATATCAAAAATGGTGTGGAGTTGAGTTTGAGCACACTCTATAGCATCGTTGTTGGTGTGGGTCGAGGCTTAGAGTATTTGTATTGCCGCTGCAACACAAGGATATTGCATTTTGACATCAAATAAACAGCATTCTTTTGGACAATAATTTCTGCCCCAAGATCTCAGACTTTGGGCTTGCTAAGCAATGCATGGCCAAAGAGAGTCGTGTGTCAATGATAGGAATGAAAGGGACAGTAGGATTCATGGCACCTGAAGTAATTTAGAAATCTTGGCAAAACTTCCCATAAGTCCGATGTTTATAGTTACGGAATGTTGGTTCTTGAGATGTTGGGTGAAAAAAAATGTCCTAATGAAGGAGTGGGGCAGAGAAGTGAAGAGTACTTCCCTGATTGGATATACAAGGATCTTACACAGCGTGAAATAGATTGAGGTTCTTATTGCTGGGGTAACACAGAAGAGGAAGAAGAAATGGCAAGAAAAATGATAATTGTGGGGTTGCATTGTATCCAGACATTGCCCCATGGCCGTCGATGACCGATGTGGTTGGAATGTTAGAAGGCAGCGTTGATGGCCTACAGATTCCACCAAAACCCAACTTGTTTGGACCTCCTTTCACTGACCTACTCCAAGTCCAAGTTGCTGCTGCTGCTGCTTCTTCTTCATCGAACTCGTACTTATGACACTGGCTTTAAATGCCTTTTTGCCTATTGGTTCAAACTATTTGTAAAAATATTGTTGTTTTAAATAAGTAGATTTTTGAACCCTCGACCTTCTTTTTTTTTTAAGGAAAATATTGTTGTTTTCAAACGGATTTTGTCATCTCAGCAAATCTGACTAAATAACGAGCTAATGAATCTCCTTCTTTTTGCCACTGAACTTCCCAATCAAATTCGAGAGCGAGATTATGGGAGACAGCGAGAGTTTGAGAGAGCGAGATTTTGAGCGAGAGCGTGAGCATGAGCGTGAGCGAGAGCGAGACCGTGAGCGAGAGCGAGACTGTGAGCGTCAGCGAGAGCGAGAATGCCGTACAAATTTCCCTTTTTTTTCCTTTTAATTATTACACATTCCACCTTCTTCTTTCTAATCCTTTCTTTTTTTTTTTTAATTTTCCATTTTATAAAAAAAATTCTAAAAAAATTTATTATTTTATTATTATTTTATTTAAACTCTAAAAAGAATATATTAAAAAAATAATAGGAGATCCTTGCGAAA
>NC_052356.1:38532574-38542855 GCF_009727055.1 Benincasa hispida | reverse complement strand
CATTAATGATTACTAGCTTTCATTTCTTCTGGAACAATCACAAACACTTTTTTGATTATGAATCTACATTTTTGTTCGTAGACAAAGCTAATTCGGAATTGTCTTTCATTCCAAGGCATAACTTGTATCCATGCGATTCATATTCGACTGGAGTTCGCTCCCAGAAATATAGCCACCCCACCCCCTCACGTCAATCCCACAAGCCTCCGTCTAATTCAAAATGATAACAAAATGCATAGGTTGTTAAAAGCAACTTGAGTACACAGATACATATAGTATACCATCTCATTACTTTATTTCCAGGGAAAAAGAAAAGTAATAAACCTGCAATCTCGAGGATGGATGTGTGTCGAAACTTCAACCTTCGACAACCTAAGCGAGATTCGCAAGATTTCCCTTGTCGAGGGTTGAAGTTTCGGCTTATGTATTGTTTCCAAGTTTTTCTTTGTTCGTCGAGTTTTCAACGTTCGACCTCCAAATTAGTCGAGTTCTCAACGTTCGACCTCTAGCCTCGAATTCCCAAAACAACAATATTTCTCTCATAAGTTTCAAAACAACAATATTTCTCTAATAAGTTTTGAAAACAATAATATTAATATTAAAGGTCCGCTCAACAGAAGCAACACAGTAATCACGGATTTTAGAATTTAAATGTTTTAAAAATTATCCGTTAGTAGTTGAGTACGCGTGTTAATAGTTAAATACATTTCTTTTTGTATTTGACTCTCTATTGTTTATATGTTTTAATGAATCTTTTGATTTTGTAATTTTATGAGATTTTATATTTGGGATTTTTTTTTTTTTTTTGTTTTTATTTTAGACCTTGAGAAAATTGACGTAGGAATCTGACAAATATGAGAAAAATAAGACTATTTATATGAAAAAAGATGATATTTATAAAATTTGTTTTAAAATGAGTTCTTTTCAAGAAAATTTCAAATAAATCAATCACCATATTAAAGGTAGGAACATTTTTTTTTGTTGAAATTTTAAGTTATTTTTGCAAGTATTATTCTTTTTTAACTTTTTAAATTCAAGGGTAATTTTTAAATTTTTAGAAGTTCGGGAATATTTTTTATTTAGAACACTAACAACTTTCCTCCATAATGATAAAGGTGTTTTTCAATCATTTTTAAAGTTTTAAGAGTATTTTTAAAATTTTTGAAAGTTCAACAAAAAAAAAAAAAAGTTATTAGTGTTCTATGTGTATTTTTTTCAGCATTTAGAACACTAACAACTCGGATATAATTCAGCATTTTTTTCTCCTTTTCCATGTGTATTTCAATAACATCACATGTGGACCCTCAAATTAAAAAGTTAAAAAGTAAGAAAGATGTTAGAAATTAGTTTAAAAAAAAGAGGTTACTTTTGAACACCCAATAACTTTTTAGATTAGAAATAAATATTTTTCCGTGTTAATGTTTTATTATTAAAATTTATTGTTAATATACGGTTGTTTTGAGGCTTATTATACAAATTTAGGCCCGAACCATGAAAAGACAAAAATGAACATGACCCATTTTGAAAAGCTTCTTTCACGGTTTGGCCCACCGAGCTCTATAATCAGGGAAGACAAATCACTTCCAACCCTTCATCTTCCTTGATTTCGCTCCAACAGTGTCATTCTTCTTCCCCTTCGATTTCACTCCAAACTTCAGAAGGTACGTTTCTTCTTCTTCATTTCTTTGTTTCTTCATCTCTTCATCACTGATAGCAAAACTTAGAAAACATAGAGCTTCGTTCTTCTTCCATTGATAGATAATTTCGATTCTTCCCAATATGATATATGTTGATATTTTGTTGATAGTTCAATGATTTCCTTCAAATTAGGGCTACATGCATTCTCCATATTTTTTAGGTATTTCACTCACTGTTTTATTATACATTTTGATCAATGTGACAGCTTTTTTCTAAAAAAAAGCTGATTATATGAAGTTTATTTGTTGATTGTTGTTGATATGTTGATTGTAATTTGCTTATTTTTCGGTGAATATGTTGATAGTTTGTTGTTAATTGTGTTTGATTACTAATTATATAAAATTTATTGTACAGTGTTTGATTGTGATTTGTTGATGTTTCAGTGAATGTTTTGCTAATTTAGTTAGTTATCAATTATAGAAGTTATCAATGATGTTTCAGTGAATATGTTGACAGTTTATTGATAGTTTGTTGATGGATTTATCTATATTTCCTGTATTGTAAATTGTTGATTGTTTATTTATAGCAATAGTATCTATCACTATTATTGTTATCAGTGATACTCTTTTATAGCTATCACTAATAGTATCTATCGCTGATAATATCACCTATGAAGCACAGATACTTCATGCGAGACAAAAAAATCAGTATCAGACACGTATCAAATGCCGATACTTCCAGATATTTCATAGATACGTATCTAACACGCGATTTAACGTATCTATTTCTATGCATACGTTTTTTTTTAAGAAAAAAACCAGTAACTCATAATCTTTCTCAATCTAAAATTAGGCAACCTATTTAAAAAGCTCACTACTCGAGTCCAAAACCAAAAGAAAAATAAATAAATAACGGATCAAACCATAGACTAGAATCATCTAATCGCCATCATCACATTTGAGTCCCCACAAAGTCCACCAAAATATAAACCATTTGGATGTCTTCAACAATAAGTTCTTCGTTCATCTTCATACTTCTCTCTCTAATCTTTTCTTCTTCTTCTTCTTTGCAATATGAGTCACTTTTCTATTGTATTTTATTAACTATTGTACTTCAACATCTTAGATGTTTTTTTGTATTGTATTTCAGTGTTTGTATTCTATTTTGTGCTATTATTATTAACTTGTATGCTAAACTTATCTACATCCTAGATTTTCTTAAAGAAAAAAATGTATCTTCAACGTATCAGTATCCTCTTTTTTTATAAATATATATATAAAAAAAGTGGTGTATCCTTAGACGTATCCGTATTTTAGTTTTTTAGAAATTGACGAATCGTCGTATCCGTATCGTGTAGCCGTATCTGTATCTGTGCTTCATAGAGTATCACTACATTAGGAGTATATAATTGATAGCATCTTCAAATGATATCTCTAATAGGCTACTATCAATGATATGAATGAAATGTTTCCATATGTTTCTTTTAAGGATAAATGAAGAAAGGAAATAGAAAATCATTGGAAAGATCAACATCTGGAAAAAACACAAGAAGATCAAGTTCCACAATCTAATGATATTTTATAAATTTATATAAATTTGTGGTTGCTTTTTTCTTATATTTATGTTATTGTTATATATGCAGGAAAATGTATTAATTGTTCCTGAAACTGAATGGACAAACCTGTTGAAAGTCAACTCTTCATAAGGTTAGAAGTCCTATCTAACATAGGAAAATTAGATAAGACATCACTCCAATTAGTTAGGGAAGACTTTTTTGGGCAACTTCTTAGATATGAAAATGAAAAGGATGTTCAACCAACTCATACCCTAATTAAAAGGCAATGCACGACTATAAAATAAAATATCTTGGCCTTTAATTTAGAAAGACATATTTCAGAATTCGTCCTCTAACAAGTTTAAATTGATATGTTTACCCTATGGATGGTATCTATAGTGAACAAGAATCGATGGACAACACAATTAGGAACTTCTTTTTCAAGACAAATACAAAAATTATAAGGAGAGAGCTTCAACATACTTTTAATTTGTTAGGTTCAGATGCCAACATACCCATTGATATAAAGGTCAAACTTGCACACTTTATTTTCTAGAAAGCTTCCTAATTCCTACACAAGGACATAACAAAGTAAGTAGGAAACATTTAAAAATGTTGGATGATGAATAAAAGTTTAAATCTTATCCATGGGGCAAGGTTTCGTAGAGTTTTTTAAGAAGGTTGTCATCAATAAGCCATCTTCTATTTTCCTCTCCAAGGATTTCCACTTGCTTTGGTATATTGAGCTTTTGAAATTATACCAAGATTATCCAACCCCACTATTGGATTTGCACTAAGAATAAAAAACGATGGACCTAGACTTACTCAATGGGAATCTCAAGAACTTGTTGATTGACAACACATCAATAGCAATATTTTCAAAGCCACTGGTGTAAGTGTCTTTTATCACTGTTATTCCCTTTATTTATATATATTATTAGCATGCTATCAAATGATAGAAATTATCACGGATGTTTCAGCTTTTATGACATAAAGATACCATTGATTTTAAGTTATCTGATAGCTTCTATCACTAATTTCAAACTATTGTGACATCTTTAATCATTGATAGCATGTTATCGTAGATAGAAGCAATCAATGATTGTTTCTATAAACATGTTGTATCACTAACATCTTTATTAAACTTTTAGTTTACCATTGCTTTATTGATTCCAACTGAAAAAGAATTACAATCAAACTATTATGGCTATTTTGTGGAGTTGGAAACAAGGGAGATGGATATTGAAAAGGAAAAAAAAAAGAAGGAAAACAAATGTCAACTGGGAGAAAAATTACATCATTACAAGAAGGAATTGAAGAATTAAAAAGAGGACAATAAGACATTAAGAAGGACATCCATGAAAAGCACAAGGAGATTCTTGATATATTAGGTCACATAAAATAAGCTATCAGTAATAAACTTCCACAAAAAGAATAAGGTGGTAAAAAGCAATCTAAAAAATCTCTTGAGAAGAACAAAGCGTCATCATCTAGTTTGGAGCTTTTAGATGCAAGTTTGGAAGTTCTAGAGGTAAAATTTGTGATTTTCTTTTTCTATAAAGAAGTACAATAACATAAATGATATATGCATGCAGGCTGAAATTGAAATTGCTAAGGACAAGGAGGCCCAAGAAAAGGGTGTTCAAGAGAATGACCAGCAAAAACAATTGCAAGATGAATAGAAAGATCCTGAAGATGAAGAGAAAGATCCCCAAGATGAAGAGGAAGATCAAGAAGAAAAAATGATAAAGATAAAAAAGCGGAAGAGAATGTAGATAAAGAAGATATGACCAAAAAGAATATAAGTATTGTTTGATTGATGTTTTTAAGTATAAGATATTAGCATGTTATTAGTGATATCTGAAATCATTGATAATCAACTATCAATGATAATACACTATTTCTGATAGTTTGTTATCAGTGATAGTATAAATAATAGGAAGCTTTATTTACTTGACTGATATTGATAGCACATTGATGGATGTCATGTTATATTTGATTCCATGATTTTAGATTAGTGAAAAGACAAGTCAAAAAAAGTATAGACCAAAGGTTGTGTGGTCGAAAATATGGAGGACAACAAGAGACCAAAACAACCAAAAAAACCAACCAAGAAAATTTAAATATTTGATATACATTACTATTTTGTTTAATGTTTGATATTTTTAGGTTTGCGTTCTCCAAAATTTGACCACAACCTGTGATCTATATTTTTTTGGACTCTTTTTAAGAGTCTGAAATCATGGAATCAAATATAACATGACATCTATAAGTGTGCTAAGTCAAAAAGCTTCCTATTATTTATACTATTACCGATAACAAACTATCTGTGATAGTGTGTTATCACTGATAGTTGGTTATCAGTGATTTCAGATATCACTGATAGCATGTTAATCTTATACCTAAAAAAATTAATCAATCAATATTTACCTTCTCTTTGGTCATATCTTCTTTACCTACATTCTCTTTCTATTCTTTATCTTTATCCTTTTTTTCTTCTTAATCTTCCCCTTCATCTCCAGGATCTTTTTTTTCATCTTCAAGATCTTTCTCTGCTGGTTATTCTTTTGAATATCCTTTTCTTGGGCCTCCTTGTCCTTAAGGGTTTCAATTTCAACTTCCATGCATATATCATTTATGTTATTGTACTTCTTTATAGAAAAAGAAAATCACAAATTTTACCTCTAGAACTTCCAAACTTGCATCTAAAAGTTCCAAACTAGATGATGGCACTTTGTTCTTCTCAAGAGATTCTTGAGATTGCTTTTCACCACCTTCTTCTTTTTGTGGAAGTTTATCACTGATAGCTTCTTCAATTCCTTCTTGTAATGATGAAAAATTTATGACATTTGTTTTCCTTTTTTTTTCTTTTTCCTTTTCAATATCCATCTCCCTTGTTTCCAGCTCTGCAAAATAGCCATAATAGTTTGATTGTAATTCTTGTTCAATTGGAACCAATGAAGCAACGGTAAACTAAAAGTTTAATAAAGATGTTAGTGATACAGCATGTTTATAGAAACAATCACTGATTTCAAGCTATCACCGATTGCTTCTATCTACGATAACATGCTATCAATGATAGAAGATATTGCTATTGATATGTTGCCAATCATTAGGTTTTTTAGATTCCCAATGAGTAAGTCTAGGTCCATTGCTTTTTATTCTTCGTGCAAATCCAATAGTGGAGTTAGATAATCTTGGTATAATTTCAAAAGCCCAATATACCAAAGCAAGTGGGAAGATGACTTATTGATGACAACCTTCTTAAAAAACTCTGTTAGTTCAAAGGAAACCATGCCCCATGGATAAGATCTAAATTTTCTTCATCATCCAACATTTTTAAATGCTTCCAACTTATTATGTCCTTGTGTAGGAATTAGGAAGCTTTCTAGAAAATACAAGTGTACAAGTTTGACCTTTATATCAATGGGTATATTGGCATCAGAACCTAACAATTTAAAAGTAGGTTAGAGCTCTCTCCTTATAATTTTAATCTTTGTCTTGAAAAAGAAGTTACTAATTGTGTTGTCCATCGATTCTTGTTCACTATAGATACCAACTACAGGGTAATCATCACAATTTAAACCCGTTACTAATTTTGAAATATGTCTTTCTAAATTAAAGGTCAAGATATTTTGTTTTGTAGTTGTGGATTGTCTTCTAATTAGTTGTGATATGAGTTGGTTGGGCATCATTTTCATTTTCATATCTAAGTGCCCAAAAGGATATTTCTTAAATAGTTGGAGTGATGACTTATCTAATTTTCCTATGTTAGATAGGACTTCTAAAGTTATGAAGGAGCTGACTTTCAACGGGTTTGTCCATTCACTTTCTGGAGCAATGAATACATTTTTCTGTATATATAATAACATAAATATAAGAGAAAAGAAACCACAAATCTATATAAATTTATAAAATATCATTAGATTGTGGACCTTGATCTTCATACTATTAGTGATAGCAATAAAAGTGTATCACGGATAACAATAATAGTGATAGATACTATTGCTATAAATAAACAATAAGCAAATCATAATACAGGAAACGTAGATAAATCCATCAACAAACTATCAACAAACTGTCAACATATTCACTAAAACATCAATGATAACTTCTATCACTAATAACTAACTAAATTAGCAAAATATTCATTGAAACATCAGCAAATCACAATCAAACATAGTACAATAAACTTCACATAATTAGCAATCAAATACAATCAACAACAAACTATCAACATATTCACCGAAAAACAGCAAATCACAATCAGCATATCAACAAATAAACTTCACATAATCAACTTTTTTTTAGAAAGAAAAGCTATCACAGTGACCAAAATGTATAATAAAACAGTGAACGAAATACCTAAAAAAGATGAAAAATGCATGTAGCCCTAATTTGAAGGGAATCATTGAGTTATCAATAACTATCAACAAATATCAACAAAATATTAGCAAATATCATATTAGGAAGAATCGAAATTATCTGTCAATGGAAGAAGTCCAAAGCCCTACGTTTTCAAAGTTTTGCTATCAATGATGAAGAGATGAAGAAACGAAGAAATGAAGAAGAAGAAGAAGAAATGTACCTTCTGAAGTTTGGAGCGAAATCGAAGGGGAAGCAGAACGACATTGTCGGAGCAAAATCAAGGAAGTTGAAGGGTTGGAAGTGATTTGTCTTCCCCGATTATAGAGCTCGAAAGAAGGTGGGTCAAACTGTGAAAGAAGGCTTTTCAAAATGGGTCATGTCCATTTTTGTCTTTTCCTAGTTCTGGGTCTAAATTTGTATTATAAAAACTCTATATTTGCAATTAGTTTTATCTTCTTATATAAACTTTAATATTTATTATATAATCACTATTTATGCAACTTCCCTTAAAAAAACTAGTTTTTTTTTTTGGAACTATCTACACAAAATAACAAATTTTAATTTTCTTTTATAGAGGCTAATAGATATATATTAGTGACTATCAATGAAAAATGAATGTGGTATACATTTAAAAAAAATGATGCATTTAACTCATAAAAAACAGAAAATAGATTTGATTAGGTGAAAAATAAATAAATATATAAAATAAATTTTCTTTTTAAAGTATAAAATTAAAAACTAAATATTAATTAAAAATTCTATCAGATTTTAAGAGAATCGAAAAGCTAGAAGGATATTACTTTAAAAATCAACGTGAAATTAAATTTGTTTTACCAATCGCAACAAACAGTTTTCCAAGTGGCTTTCTTTACTACAACTAAAGCAATGCCAAACGTAGTCTTAATTTCCAACATACTAAGTTCAAAAATTTATTTGGCAGAAAATTAAATATTTTATCTTTAAAAATTACAATTTTAACAAATATGAACTCGAGACTAATTTTTTTCTTAAAAGAAATTAGTTCTAATTTCTTCCATTTAGACCTGGATTGAAAATTTTCAAAATGCTCTTTATAGGTACCACTGACTTCCAACTAATGCTAAAAACTAAGAAGCAACCTCTCATATTATTTTCATCCCCAATGTTCAGGAGCAGTTCCTCCGGTTGGCTTCATTTTAATAGCCTCCATTATCATCTTCTTCATCTACTGCAAGAGAAAATTTTCAACCAAAGACAAAATTGAGGAAATTATTCAGACATATTCCACAAAGACGCCCAAGCGATACAGTTAATCTAAGTTAAAGAAAATCACAAACTCCTTCAAGAACAAGCTTGGCGAAGGAGGATTTGGCACTGTCTACAAAGGAAAGCTACCAAGTGGATGTGATGTGGCTGTCAAACTTTTAAATCAATCCAGACAAGAAAATGGCCAAGATTTTATCAATGAAGTTGTTAGCATAACCAAAACTTCACACATAAACATAGTCACGCTCTCAGGTTTCTGCTATGAGCAGAACAAAAGGGCTTTGGTTTATGAATATATGCCTAAAAGGGTCACAATATGAGTATATATCCAACAACAGGGTGCAGAAGAATGATATGAAGTTGGGTTGGAACACACTCTACAACATTGTTATCGGTGTGGCACGAGGCTTAGAGTACTTGCATAGTGTCACGGTCATGCTTGTCCAGGGCCTGTTGCCCATGGCCGCATGCCCAATCCAACCCCCTTCTAGCATACTTTCATATCTTGTATTGTATTAACTTAGTTAGCTTGCTTTCTTTACATTTTCATTGTAAGTGACCACTCGCCCTTTTGCATATGCAAGGGCGCCAGTTGGTTTTTTGTTCAGAATGCACTATATGGGGATAAGACTAACCATCACTTCCTCATACCCGAAGTAGTACTCTATAAAGCTGTTGTTGTTGCTTATTGCTTTCTAGTCTACTACAATCTTTCTTTCTTTATTCACACTCACAAAAACTTCTTACGAAAACCTTTTCTCCAAACCCGTTTTCTAAAACTGTTTTCCCTAAAACGGGGGTGGAGGTTGCGAGAGGCACTCGGTTGCCACCAGCAGTCCGTATTCGAGTTGGCTGACTTGTTCGTGAGCGGGAACAAGTGCCGCACAATCGCTAAGAGAAGCTTCCGAAAGAGCGATTGTGACAGTTGGTATCAGAGCCAGGTTAGCTTACAGAGGGAAGGTCAGTGATCATGTCGGCGACAAGAACCTGAAACAAGTCCCATGCGGACAGATTGGTAGAGATGGAAGAGCAAATGCTCTACCTAAGAGAGGTCGCGGATAATGTCCATTTCCTAGAGACTCGACTACAAGAAGTTGCTGAGAAAGCCGATGGAATTGATGCGGTAGTAGGCCGCCTAGACGGATTACCCGTCAGAGAATTGATGATGAGGGTAGAGACCCTCGAGACCAAAACAGCAAGATCCGGCAGCTTTGAACGAGGCGATAGCTCATCGGGCTCTGTTGCCCACATAGAGGAGCGTGTCGAAGAGCTGGAACAGCTCCCAAAAAGCAATACTTCAGATGGTGACCGATTTGTCTAAAGACTTTCGGTCGGCTCTTGACGTCGTCAGAGCCGAGATAGTGGATGTGAGTGCTAGGGTGAATCTCACCATCCGAGCGGTAGGGAACCAAGCCCCATCTGGGGGAGTAATGGCAGTAAGCAGAATAAAAATCCCAGAACCAAAACCCTTCTGT
>NC_052356.1:38434571-38527476 GCF_009727055.1 Benincasa hispida | reverse complement strand
ACGAAGAGATCAGTTGGGAGCGGGCCGAAGATTTGAAGAATGCAGCTCCAGCCATCGCAGATTTTGAACAAGGTCAGTTGACGGGGACGTCAACCAATTAAGTGGGGGAGAATGTCACGGTCATGCTTGTCCAGGGCCTGTTGCCCATGGTCGCATGCCCAATCCAACCCCCTTCTAGCATACTTTCATATCTTGTATTGTATTAACTTAGTTAGCTTGCTTTCTTTACATTTTCATTGTAAGTGACCACTCGCCCTTTTGCATATGCAAGGGCGCCAGTTGGCTTTTTGTTCAGAATGCACTATATGGAGATAAGACTAACCATCACTTCCTCATACCCGAAGTAGTACTCTATAAAGTTGTTGTTGTTGCTTATTGCTTTATAGTCTACTACAATCTTTTTTTCTTTATTCACACTCACAAAAACTTCTTACGAAAACCTTTTCTCCAAACCCGTTTTCTAAAACCGTTTTCCCTAAAACGGGGGTGGAGGTTGCGAGTGGCACTTGGTGTGCCACCGGCAGTCCGTATTCGAGTTGGCTAACTTGTTCGTGAGCGGGAACAAGTGCCGCACAATCGCTAAGAGAAGCTTCCGAAAGAGCGATTGTGACACATAGCAGTTGTATCACAAAGATTTTGCACTTTGACATCAAACCACACAACATACTTTTAGATGATGACTTTTGCCCCAAAATCTCAGATTTTGGATTTGTCAAGCAATGCAGAGCCAAAGAAAGTCATGTGTCGATGACAGGCGTAAAAGGGACAGCAGGGTTCATTGCACCTGAAGTAATTTTTAGAAACTTTGGTAAGGTTTCTCACAAGTCCGATGTATATAGCTACGGAATGTTGGTTCTTGAAATGGTGGGAGCAAGAAAGAATCCCAATGACAATGATCGAGTAGTGCAGAGTGAAGAGTAATTTCCTGATTGGATATATAACAATCTTACACAAAGTGAAATAGATGGAGGGTGTTGGTGGGGAAACATAGAGGAAGAAGAAAAAATGGCAAGAAAAATGATAATTGTGGGGCTGCATTGTATTCAGACATTGCCCGACAACAGGCCGTCGATGACTAATGTGGTTGCAATGTTGGAAGGTAGTATTGATGGCTTACAGATTCCACCAAAACTCAACTTCTATGGACCTCCTTCCACTGGTCTACTCCAAGCTGCTGCTGCTGCTTCTTCATCGAACTCATACTAATGACACTGCTTTAGATGCAAGCCCTCTTGCTCGTTGGACACATCCCATCTGTCTTTGAATTCCTATTGTTAGTTTGTAAGTCCAGCAGAAGCAACATAAGAACAACAATTTCCCCTGTTTGAAGACTCCCAAAATTTGATATCTTTTTTCCTTTTTGAGTTAACAATTGACTATTCCAAACTGGTATGATTTGAAGGCAAGCAGGAAACCATATAGTACACGTGCATAGTCCAACATCATTAAAATACCTACTCCATGAGATCAGAAGTTCAAACTGTCACACATGTGCATTTGTTCGTACTATGAAAAAAATTAAAATCACGGTAAAATAATCTCTACCATAATCGCCATTTACTAAGCAGGATGAAAGGGTTTTTACATCTCTATAATCAATCCTTCCCTTACCATAATCGCGATTCATCTTTCACCATGTTTCAACGAAGACGCCCTAGATGCATTTGAAGTTTGCGGTGAGGGTTACAATTGTGGAGAATTGGTAAACATCAGTCATCAAGTATCCCTTCTGGGGTACAAGAAGCAGAAGTCTTGCGGGCGGCAAGAATTCAAACTGAACTGCAAGAAAAACCAAACCACCACAATTTACATAAATTCTGTGGAATACAACTTTCTGAAAATCAACCAATCAAATAATGGAATGAGGATTGCAAGATCAGACCTATTCGAGAATTACTGCCCAGAAAATGAAATCCGAGTGGCGACTATGGATGGGCATCTGTTCGCGTATGCTTCCAACAATCAAAACATATCGGTGTGGTACAATTGCTCGGGGGAAAACTACATTCCAATTCCGAAGAGGTACAAATTTTGGTGCAGTGGGAAATGGGGAAAGCTTCGGAGAGCGAATTATGGATTCGAATCGTCGGCGGCGATTCGGAACATGGAAAAGGTGGAATGTACAATGAACATAGAAGTGATGGTTACGATAGATTGGTTGAAAGAAGGTATAAAAAAGGGGAAAAGTTTGGTGGAGAAGGCTGTGAAATGTGGTTTCGATGTTGAATACGGAAATTGGTATAAGGAAGCTTGTAATGAATGCAATGAAATGGGAGGCAAATGTGGAGGGAACAAGACGTATCCATTTTACTGCATTTGTAAGAACGGAGTTGCTAATCCTTGGAAATTTGTACAGATGATCCAAAAATTGGGTCCAAAATGTCAAATGACCTACTTTTAAAAAATAATGTCAATTGACTCTGCTGATATTATTGTCATACCAAATTATGTAAATTGTCCTTACACCGACCTCACGAGGTAAATCTCGCTCTCGTCTGATTAAACGCTCTAGCTCTCGCTTGAAATTCCCTAGTTCGATGTGATTGTTCGTCAGTGTACTGTTGATTTGACAAAATGTCACGATGAAAGATTCAAATCAAATCAATAATGCCTAAACACAATACAATGGTGATTTCTTTAAACTTTAAACTCTATTTCAAAGGTAATTATTTCTCTGGTTTTCAACGGTGTTTTGTTGAACGAAGATTTTTCGAACGGTGATTTCCAAGACGAGGCTTTATCAGAAAGGAACAACTTTTTCAAAAAGGTGAATTATTTTGAGTCTGTTTAATTATTTTTTATGTGTTATTTCTGGAAAGGTAGCATTACGAAATTTTGTATTGGGAGAGAGTAAGAAAGAGAGCGAGATTATGATAGAGAGTGAGATTACGAGAGAGGATGATATTTTGAGAGAGCAAGATTGTGAAAGCGAGAGCGAGAGTACACTTCAATTGCTTGTATAGCTTAATGAAAAATATTCTCTTGCTTTGTAGGATGACAGAAAAGTGTTTATTTATTCGATTAGGGGGTGATTGGGATGAGAATGAAAGTTCGTATATTGGGGGACAGTTGAAAGGAATCGTTGTGCCCCCTACAATGAATTATGAAGAACTTAAATCTCACATTTATAGGGCTACAAAAGTCAGTTTTTCAGAGTTTAATCTTATCCTGAAACTTAAATATAATCTTGAATTTGAAGCCCCTTCACAATGCATAATAGATGATGATGATGTTCACTTCCTTCTTTTGTGAGAAGAGCTTAGTAAACTTCATATAGATGTAACGTTGAAGTCTAAACAGGACGAAAGATTTGGAATGGGGTTTAGAAATGTGAGTTATGATGATACGGCTGTGGACAGACAATACAAGGAATCATATCAGTTTCGTCGGGAAGAGGATGATATTCCATTGTCTACCAACACCGATATTCCATTGTCTACCAACACTGTACCATCAATATTCGATTACATGGATTGTGGTCCTTCAATGGATGTGGATGTGAATGAGCAACCAGCAGGATTGAATGAAATAGATTGTGATCATGGAGATGTGCGTCGTTCTACAGCAGCTTTAGTGGTTCCACCATCTGTCTTCAAGTCATAGGACAGAGTTGATTATGCCTAGCACCTCTTCATCTGGGACAGAGGAGTTGAAGTTGGTCAACTATTTTTGAACAAAAAGGACTTGAAAATGAGATTATTTATTTTGGCCATCAACAGAAATTTTGAATTTAAGGTCAGGAGATCAACCAAATCTCTGTTCACTGTCAAATGCATTAGGGAGACATGTAAGTGGAGCCTTCGTGCAGTCAAAATGGAAAGGTCTGATATATTCAAGATCACAAAGTACTGCAATTCGCACACATGCTCCATATGAATTTTGAATCACGACCATAGACAAGCAACTACTACAGTTGTTGGTCAACTCATCAAGGATAAGTTCACAGGCATAGGACGTATTTATAAACCTTGTCATATCATTGAGGATATGAAGAGAGATTATAGAGTGAACGTAAGTTATGATAAAGCGTGGCGTGTAAGGGAAACCGCGTATAATCTCACTAGAGGTACTCTAGAATACTCATATTCCATACTACATGCTTATGGAGAAGTGCTAAAAATAGAGAATCCGGGTACAATCTTTGAGATCGAACTTGAAGATGAGGTGCATTTCAAGTATATGTTTATGGCATTAGGGCCTTATATTAAAGGTTTTGCAAGCTATCGGCCTTGTATTGTTGTTGATGGGTCGCACTTGAAAAGAAAATACAAAGGCACCATGTTGGTTGTGGTTTCTATGGACAGGAACAATCAATTATACCCACTAGCATATGCAATAGGGGACAATGAAACCGATCGATCATGGAAATGGTTTATGTCAAACTTGAAATGCCGTATTGGAGAACCCGATAATCTGGTGTTTGTGTCTGATCGAATGGTATCTATCAGCAATACTATTCATGCATTTTTTCCCACAACATTTCATGGATTATGCACATGACATATAGAACAGAATCTGGTTACATACTTTAAGGATAGCACAGTTGTTGGGATATTTAGAGATGCAGCAAGGGCTTTTCGCATGACAGAGTTCCAGACAAAATGGGTAGGTGCTGTCATGAACTATTTGGAAGACATCGGTCTTTAAAGGTGGGCACGAGTTTACCAAATAGAACGAAGATATGATAACTTGACATCCAACAGTGCAGAGTGTTTCAATTCCTTAACTAAAGAGTATCGACTAATGTCCATAGTATGCTTGATTGAACATGTTAGAGGAATGCTCCAATCCTTGTTCTACGAACGGAGCAATTACGGGGCATCTCAAATGACATTGCACTCTAACTACTGTGAAACCTGATTGGCAAGTGAAGCCGATAAGGGCAAGCGATATTGGGTGAAGCCTATTGATTGTTATCGGGTACACGTGCGAGATAATCGATTGAACGGTATTGTCAATCTTCACAAGAAGGAATGCACATGTAAGGAATTCGACTCACTTGGTATCCCGTGTTCCCATGCAATTGTTGCTGCAAAGGAAAGAAATATACCCATCCACAGTCTTTGCAGTCGATTTTATACAATGGACTCTCTAATGACTGCGTATACAGAGCCTACAAATCCACTTGGCCACATATCTGAATGGAAAAGACCTTCTAGATACATAGAAAAGATTATCCTTCCTCCAAAGTTTGTGCCACAAGTTAGGCGACGAAGAGTGAGAAGAATATCATCCAGAGGAGAATTTCGCAAACAAATGAAATGTGGTCGGTGTGGGAATTATGGACATAACCGCCAAAATTGTACTGAACCGCTTACAACAATGCGACGTGCCAAAAATGCCAAAGACCGAGACACAAACACCCCTCATCCAGTTTAGTTATAAATACCATTGATCATTTTTTTCAAACGTCATACTTGTAACATACTTCATACTTTTTCATACTTCTAACAACTTCATACTTTTTCATACTTGTAACATACTTCATACTTTTGCATACTTCATACTTGTAACACTTCATACTTCATACTTTCATCTTGTAAACAAAAAACAATAACAAGCTGGAGTATTTATATAATAGCAATATTCATACTCTCTCAATCTTGATACTCTCTCCATCATCATACTCTCTCAGTCTTCATACTTGTAACAAAAATGGATAACTTCATACTCTCTCAATCTTCATACTTGTAACAAAAAAAAAAATACTTCATACTTTCTCAATCTTCATACTTGTAACAAAAGTGGATAACAAATACTCTCTCAATTTTCATACGTGTAACAAAAAACAATAACTTCATACTCTTTCAATCTTCATACTTGTAACAAAAATGGATAACAAATACTCTCTCAATCTCGCTCTCCATGAATCTCACTATCTCTCAATCTCGCTCTCTCTCCCAATCTAGCTCTCTTGCTTAGCTATTACCTATGTGGAGCGTGCTAAACGATCGTGTACTTCAGGCTTCATCGCTTAATAAAGGTACACGATCGTACATTAATAACTAAACGATCGTTTGGATTTGTCTAGACGATCGTATAGTAAAGCTAAACGATCGTTTAACTCTGGGAGCGCTGGTAAACTAAACGATCGTACATTAAAAACTAAACGATCGTTTGGATTTGTCTAGACGATCATATAGTAAAGCTAAACCATCGTTTAACTCTGGGAGCACTGGTAAACTAAACGATCGTACACTAATAACTAAACGATCGTACACTAATAGTTAAACGATCATTTGGATTTGTCTAAACGATCGTATAGTAAAGCTAAACAATCGTACACTAATAACTAAACGATCGTTTGGATTTCTCACAATCTCGCTCTCTCACAATCTCGCTCTCTCTGAACATCTCGCTCTCTCAATCTCGCTCTCTCTCACAATCCCGCTCTCTCTCAACATCTCGCTCTCTCAATCTTTGAACTTTGAACCTTGAACTATATAATGTTCTAAGCTCAATTACGCATGTTCTGATAAAATTCTGATATTGAACTTTGAACTTTGAACTTTGAACTTACATAAAAAATACATGTTCAATTATACAATGAAAAGAGCAGTAGCTCTATTATACATAAAAAAATGCATGTTCTGATAAAATTCTGATATTGAACTTTGAACTTTGAACTTTCATAAAAAAATATGTGTTCAATTGTACAATGAATGTATTTACATACATAAAAAATAAATGAATGTTTTTACATAAATAAAAAATAAATGAATATTTTACATACATAAAAAATACAATAAAAAATACATGTTCTATACATATAAAAAATATGAAGTGTTTGCCCATAGTTGACACGCTAATTGCATCCTATATTCACTCATCTTCTCCTGAGTGATTACGGATGGATCAACACCAGTCACCAGGTGTTCCAATAGTTTGATTGCGAAGATGCCACAATCAAGCAACCCATGTTGTATGTCGACATTCATAGGTCGCGATATTTTCCAACGGGCTGTGGATAGATCCGTCTTCGATCGATCCACGTCACAGTAGTGAAATAGGGATGGTACTGTGACCATCAATGGCTCTAGCCAATTCACCAGCTTTGTCATTGGTGTGTATGACGGAAGTGAATCAAACATAAATATATGGCCTTTGTTAATGTCCATTGCAAGGACCATCCAATGGTCACTGATATTCATCATCGTATAAACGAAATCCACATCTTCCCATTTGACATCGAATTTACTGGTGACGTAGTCCTTATACGTGTTTTCATCTTCCTATGCTAGGGCAGCCTCCAGAAGTGACTTATTCTTTATTCGCTTAAATACCCCGCCACGAGCATTAAGGTGACTCTGTCAAATAAAATGAGAAGTTAAGTAAGAAGTAAAGACTAGGAAACTTAACGAAATGAGAAGTTAAGAAACGAAATATCAAAATTTACCATTACACCAATTGGCAAGATGGTGAACTTGTGCATGCACATGTCAGGCCGGGTATAAAATTTATCTTTCATAAAATAAAATAAAGTATTTATGGTTTGCACGAAAAATTAATATGTCAGTAAAAGTACAAGATAGCCAACATGTAAAGACGTAAAGACTAGGACACTTACATCGCACTCGACCAACGAATTCGGGGTAATCAATTCCTTGAAGAATTGTTTACCGAGTGGTTTAAAGGAGTTCTCTTGAACCTTATTGTCTGTATTGTCGTTCGAGATCCAGCCCATCATTTCTGTCAGGATATTGTGTGGAACATCGTGTGCTACATTATATGTGACGATCGATCTGGATATTGACGTAGCTACACATGGGAGAGGACTTTTAGCCACACTTTTCTTCTTTACTTGGGCCGGGGTGTATATTTATCAATAGGTTTTCTCTTACGACTAATTCTTCTTTGATATTCCTACATAAACAGATAACAAAACGTTACTCATCAAGAAATATAAAAATATAAACAAAGATTATTGATTAATAAATTAATCACCAGTGGAACTCCTTCTGTGGTCGTAACAATCCCAAAAGTGTCGGCCTCTGTATGTGGCATGATGAGTAAGGCATACATGTCGGGCTCTGTTTGTGGGACGTCGGCCTGTATAGGTTCGACTTCAATTGGTGATGTCGTGGCAGTGGTGGTATCGGGCTGTATAGGGGGGTGGGAATAGGTGAAGTGGTGGTATCGGGCTGTAGAGGGGGGATGGGGATGGGAGTGTCAGAGACAGTTGCAGTCATATCGGGATCTCAAGATGGGATGGGTGACCTGGTCGTCTCCTCATTCACCGTGGTACCCTTCAATTAGTAAAGTAAAAATAGTGAGTTCACGAACATTAAAAACTAAACACATAAAGACATAAAATGATGCAAACCTTGCTCATAGATTGCAACAATGGCAGGATGGCTAACAATTGCCCTTTCATGTCAGTCATGTTTTCCTCCATACTGGATACATGACTATCTAAACTCGATATACGACCATCCAACCTCGAGAGTGAGCTATCAATGGACTGAAGATACGAATAAATAGACTCGTCGGGATTGGCTCCCTCCCTACAACAGGCAGCACACTCAAGACACTCCTCATCCACAGGTCACTCTGTACCGGAGTCCGCAAGATAGACATCAACTTGGTTCAACTCGTCCTCTTCACGTACGTCCCCCATCATATCATGGAACATATCATCACTAGGTGTGTATGTCCCTCCTTCCACCCTTCCATATTCAACATCTTTGTACTAAGAATGCTCGGGTTCATCCCCTCCCTCCACCTGACAACTTCATCATTGTCATCTCCACGATGATCATCACCGTCACTTTCACTTTCAGGACTACCCCCCTCATTCTCGACCTATTGCCACTTTCAGAATATCATCATCTGCACCTAGCTCAAATATAGGTCGTCGTTCCACTGGGGTATCCCGAAACTCCCTTTCAACATCTGACATGATAATGCCCTCTTTAACCTTTATCTGCATTAACAACCCAGTAAATTGGCGACAAGTATGATAAGTCCCAAAAGATCTTTCCATTTTTATTATTAATATTGGAAAGTGACTTTTTGATAGTTGAAATAAATTGAGATACTGATGCAAGTTCTTCCCTTCTGAATGAACCCAGTTACCATAGGGAACATATTAATAACCAGATAAACATATTATGCATAGAGTAAACGTACATTGTTAAACTCGAATATCTCTCTCTCGGGTACTTTGAAGGACACTAAGTGGGAGCATGACCATCGTAATATGAGGGATAAAGCCACCTTGCTCCTTCGCTCCGCAATGTTTCTAACTATCGATGAAGCTAGGATCTCGTACGTTCATACTTAAATAAAATTTAAAATATATTAAGAACAATAATAATGTTAGATCAAACAACACGATTATTATGTTAATCAAATTTACCTGGAATGCTTGTGGAAATCGACGTAAAG
The DNA here is from genome assembly GCF_009727055.1 of Benincasa hispida. Taxonomy (NCBI): domain Eukaryota; kingdom Viridiplantae; phylum Streptophyta; class Magnoliopsida; order Cucurbitales; family Cucurbitaceae; genus Benincasa; species Benincasa hispida. Next base: position 38,518,089 of record NC_052356.1, on the reverse strand, counting down.
AGTACTTCACAACGTAGTTTTTATTTGCTTTGACCCTCATCTTGTATAGACTACTCTTATCATTCAATGCAGTCTTTAGGGCATCCAATGTCCTCTCCCAAATAATGGTACCCCAATCGAGACTATTGTAGTACTCCAAGTTTTGAACGTCCTTGAAATATTTGAGGTCAATTTCATTTTTCTGTTTGTTTTTCCTCATCATTGCGACCTCAATATAGTAAACTGGGTTGATTTTCACAGCATTATCATCATTTTCAAACTCTAAGTCCTTGTATTTTCTTCAAGTTGATGGAGGTGTAGAGTGTCCTTCGTCACTCGATTACCAAAATACTTGATAGCAAGTTCATATGAGGATTGTTAGTTCCAATCAACTTGTGTTGGGGATTGCTACAAACCAGTCATTAACAAAAAGTCATCCTTCGAAAAAGTGACAACCTTCCCACAAACAGAGAATGACATTGAGTCTGATCTTGTCCTCTTCACTTCTCTAAGCAACATGTGATGGACGATTGGACTGTTAAAACCCATGTCAACGTCTACAAATTGCCCAAAAACTATTCTCTTGAACATGTCTAACAGATTATAGAGCTATGAATCTGGGAGTGTGTGAAGAAATCTGGTTGCAGAAAGTTTTATCTGGTCTTCACGAGAGTAGTCCGGGGCCCATGAAGCTGTATTGTGATAATAAGGCTGCCATCAGTATTGCAATAATCCCGTGCAATATGATAGAACTAAACATGTGGAAATTGACAGGCACTTTATTAAAGAAAAGTTAGACTGCGGAGCTATTTGTATTCCCTATGTACCTTCAGTCCAACAGATTGCAGATGTTTTTACGAAAGGGTTATCAAGACAGATGTTTGAAGCTTGTATTAGCAAGTTGGGTCTTGCCGATATCTATGCCCCAACTTGAGGGGGAGTGTTGAAATACGTTGAATTAGCCCTAAGGGCATTTTTATAATTTTTGCTATATTTGCTAAATTAGGGTTTCACCTCATTCTATTTATATCTGAGGTTGGGTCTATTGTAAATATGACATTAAATAATAAGTCCTTTTCTACCGTGGTTTTTCTTTCCTGAATTAGGGTTTTCCACGTAAACTCCTTGTGTCGTCTTCTTTTTTTCTATTTCAATATGGAGAAATAGCAACAAACGTTGTTTGAAACTTCCCGAGTCTTTGATGGCTGTGATTTGAAAGTATGATTACTCCAATTAGCTACATTCTTTAGACTAAAGTGATACGATGCTCCCCATTTAACATAACAAAAAAAGAACTTTAACCCTCAAACTTCTCTCCGTTAGTTTTGAAAGAATAATGGCAAAGAATGAGTATAAAATTTTGAAGGCAATAGAAACTGGAATGAGAGTTCAATCAAAGTTTTCCAATTTAATGAATTGGATATCAAGATCAGAGAACTTCGATTTAGGAAAATTAAGATAATATTATCCTTTTTGAAAATATTTATAAAAATATGGTTGTTTTGAAATAACTTAGAAAAATATTGTACTTTTTTTTAAAAATTTAGTTTGTCGAGTCTTGGAAACTCGATAAAGGATATCGAGTCTTCAAAATTCGACAAGTCTAAATCGAATTTTGAAGACTCGACTTCCATCATTTTTTTTAATTTTTCATTTGGTTATTTTAATATTACATCTCTCTTTGTTATTATTTTTTAACACCATATTCTTAACTTAACTCTAAAAAATATCATATAAAATAATATCTCATTCACGTTTTCTTCCATAACTTAAAAATAATAAAGTGTAAATTAAAATATTCATATTAATATAAATATTATCTCATTTATATAAAAATAATTTTAAAAAAATAGTTAATGTGTCCCACAAGGCGGACGTCGTCAATTTCGAGTTGGTTGTCATTGTCGACTTCGAACTTGAGGTTGCTCTGGTTCCTCTTGATGTTGCTCTGGTACCTCTGCAGGCACTTCATAATATATATATTCATTATGCTCTCCACGATCGTGACCGTGTCTATGCACGTATGAAGACGATGGACCAACCTCTGAATCATAATATCCCGAATCAAATGTTGGCATCATCATTATTGAACTAACACAATCAATTTGGCTCAACGTCTGCATCATAGGGGGCAATTCTTCCACATTGTGGGCAACCTCATCGAACTCATCTTCTTCTTCTCGAATATATCCTCTACGTCTAGGAGCTGGTGGAGGAATAATAGGTATATCGTACGTATAATGTATCTCTTCCATATAGCTCTGGTTGTCACTACCTATAGCAAGAACCTGGTTCGATCATTCGCAGCATTACGGAGTTTATTGTTGTTCCATCTCTGTGAACTATAAAAAATTTAGATAATATTTAAAATAAATTTATATTAAAAATAATTAGGTAATATTCATTTATTTACCAAATGACTCATAACAGCTCCCAAACGAGTAACGTAGCGTCTTGTGATATTATTATACTAGTTGATGTAGTTTTGAGTGCTGTCAAACTGCTCAATAGAAACCCCCACTGCAATAAACCTTGCACGATAGTGCCATCGCACTCAAATGTGAAACTTTTTCAAACCAATCTCCAGTTCTTAAGTCAGTGTCATGCAGTAGGGGTTCAGTATTACAAGGCGATGAGACATCCTGCTGAAAGCCAAATTATCTCATCACCCTGTCAAGAAGATGTCACTCACCAATGTGAAAACATATGAGAGAATTTATTATCTGCCATTGAGCAAAGTGTGCATAACAAGTTTGTAAAGCTCCCAAATAATCCACAAAATATTATATTGAAAAACATTAAAGATAAATACAATAAAAATCTGTATAAAATAATCAATTTGGTTCAATATTAATGTACCTGATCAGGTTGAAGCAAATCAAACATGTATCTATACTAACTGACCACATGTGTGGCTGTCCTAGTCACACAAAATTTGTCTCTCCACATAAATTTTTAAATTGATAATTTAGAATATGAATTAACTAGATCAGTCATATAAAAATTAAATTGAATTAAAATAACATACCGAGAACCGTAGGCTCGTCCAGCTAATTGAGCATCATTTACATGTTGTAGCTGTGGAGCCATGGTTGGAAATCGCTCCCAAGCCCATAGTTGTAAAAGTATCAGAGGTCTGGCTATCTCGCGAACTTCAAGTTTGATTGCTTTGCACAGTTGTTTATACAACCATGCCAAACATGCTCCACCTCAAGGATATCGTCCCGCATCATGGAGGTTAACTAACAATGACAGGAACATCAAGTGAACAAAATGACTTGATTTGTTGAAAAACAGATTTCCACCTATCATTTGCAGTATATATGCTCGTGCATATCTCATGATGATTTCCTCATCTGTATCATTAGCGAGCTCACGAAATTGTGTCCCTAACCATATTAAACTTAACCTCGATCCTTTAATTTTGTCGGCAGGTGGGGTCACACCAAAGTACAGTTAACAGATTTGTAACCAATCATCATACATCACTCCGAAGACTAGCTCACTAGCGACAGGTAACCCGAACAACACTTCTATGTCCGATAGAGTGATAGTGCACTCTCCAATGGACATATGAAATGTATGCGTCTCAGGTCTCCATCTCTCGATCAATGCTGTGATGAGATGCCAACCTAACAGAATGAATCCCAATTTGGCAACCCCATAAAATCTAGATGTACGAATTACATCATTCAAAATAATATATTTAAAGTATAAATTGATATTTACATTTTATAACAATACTAATTCCAAATGCATTCTAGGTATATCATTAACGTATCAATAGTCAATCATCATTCATCATTCAAAATACAATATTAAGTATTACACTAGTGTATCAATAATTTATCAACACTCATGTAAAATTCATTTAAAATTTAATAGTGGTGTATTCATTAGTATATTAGTAATCATGAAAAATTCATTTCAAGTATATCGTTGGTATATCAATAGTGTCATTGGTGTATCAGTAGTATATCAAACATTAATTTTAAATCTATTTTAAGTATAATATTAGTATATTAATAGTATATCAATTATATGCATTCTAAATTAAATTTCAAGTATAACAGTCGCGTTTTTTTTAAAAAAAAAAAAAAAATTACACACACACATATATATTATCATAACATTAGTGTATTGTTAGAATATCAATGTCAATTCAAAGTTTATTTTAAATATAACATTAGTGTATCATTATTATATCAGTACTTCTTAAGAATACACTTATTTTAGTATATCTTATCCGTTCAAAATTTAATTTCAAGTGTAACATGCATTAATAGTTTATCAACATACATTCATAATGGTTATTTAACCATTATAAAGTAGAGATGTTCAAAAAACTCGATGTTCCAAATCTGGTCAACCCATCCCAGCCCGTACGTATTGAGTTGGGTTATCAACTCAATCGGGTTAGATTAGGTTTAAATAAATGAAAACTTTATTGGTTGAATTGGTTCATGGGTCCACTTAAAATAACCCGAACCAACTCGAGTATTTTTTTTTTTTACTTTCAATACAATTATATACACAAATTTTTAGTTTTATTTTACTTAATTTAATGATTTGTTTAGATTATTTATTATCCTACGATTATTTAGAATAATATTTTAACACTATAAAAATAAAATTTTCATAATATATATTGAAATTGATTTGCTAATCTTAATTTAATATGTGAAATAATTAAACAAATTCTTTTAAATATTAACATGTTACTTCTTTTTAAAATAAAATTTTAAATAATGGCTCGAGTAACCTGACCAACCCAATTCAAATGATTCATGGTTGGATGTTGTTGGGTTCATGATTTAATAAAGGTTGTTTGAGTCGAAGAAACTTATAAATCAAAAGACTAAATTAGACCTAAAAAGTATTTCAACTTGACCTAACCCAACCCAAGAACGCTACTAATAATAAGTTGATGATGATACACTAGAGAGTAATACTTTGAAACAAATGAATTAAAATTCAAATTAAGTCCACGAATAATTACAAATACATGGACACTTATTGACTAATAAATTTGGTATAATGAATGGTAAATTTGGTATGTCAAATGTATAACGCTAATCTATCAATTATAAAATATATTAGTTAATTGATATACCTTCCGTCAACTCGTACATCAAATATAAAGTAAATCATATATACTACTAGTATAGCTACTAATACACCAACACAGGGTTAAATCGTAATAATAAAAAATGGGAATCATATCTTCTTCTTCTTCTCCTTCTTCTCCTTCTTCTTCTTTTTTTTTTTTTTTTTTTTTTTTTTTTTTTTTAATTTATTGAAGTTTATTATTTTTCCTTTCTGTTTTTGTTGAAATCAGTAAGTTTTCAGAAATGTTAAGTTTTTGTTTAGTTCAGTAACAAGTTTGTTTCATGAACTAGATTGTATCAAATAAGTTATTGAATTATATAAAAGGATTAATATAGGTTTCTAAATATTCAATTTTGTGAATGATCTATAATTGTTCAATTTTATAACAGTTCCTCGGTTATATAAGTGTCTTAAAGGTTTCTAGATCTAATATACAAGAATTTATTTAACACAAAATTAAATACTTTAGATTAAAAAATTACAATTTTAATAAAGATGAACTCTAATCTAATTTTTTCTTAAAAGAAATTAGTCCTAATTTCTTCCATTTAATCCTAGATTGAAAATTTGCAAAATGCTATTTATAGGTACCACTGACTTCCAAATTATTCTAAAAATTAAGAAGCAGCCTCTCACATTATTTTCAACCCCGATGTTCAGGAGCAGTTACTCAGGTTGGCTTCATTTTAATAACCTCTATTATTGTTGGTGAAAATTTATATTTTTTAAAGGAAGGAAAAGGAAGTAGAAAATCCCATGTTGATTAATTTTACAAGATGTCTGGGTTTGGATCCTAAGGATATCTGAGTTTTAGAGGGGATGAGGAGGTAGGCAAATATAGTTATGGTGGTCATTTCATATGCCCGCACCACCGTCTAGTAGGGCGTGGCGAGACGAGGCGCATGTATGTGGATTTATTTTTTATTAAAAAATATTTTATTCATTTTATTTTTTTTAAAAATAAAAATATCATCCGTTACGTCCAATCGTCCAAACTTATCGTGGTCCTCCATCCGTTCGTTCCGTTCTCACACTTTACATACATACGCACGTTATCCTTCTGAAGCGCACTCTCAAGGCCTATAAATTGTCTTTAGTGCTTTAGAAGGAAGGTAGAACGATCGATCATACTTTCTTCCCTCTTTGCATTCTTCTCTTTTCTTTCAAGCTTTCTGTGCATAGTCAGTCTAGAGGAGTGTGAGAATTCCAATCGGCTTCCAGTGCAGTTCCGATCGAGATAAGGTTTTATCCTGGGAACGGTGTGGTATCTATTATGAACTGCTTACAATCTGGGCGAAAAATCTTAAAGAGAGCGAAATCCACGACTCAATCTTCTTTCACGAGTTTCTTTTTAGCAGTTTTTTTTTTCTAAATTCGTTCGTCAATGTTGATTCCATTGCCTACGTTACTGACACTATTCACGGGAGCCTCCATTCCTGTTGCCGTCTGTGTAGTTGTTTCAACAATTATCATCTTCTTCATCTGCAAGAGAAGAATTTCAACCAAAGACAAAATTGAAGAGATTATTAGAAGATATTCCACAAAGGCACCCAAGAGACATCGTTACTCCAAGTTAAAGAAAATCACAAGCAACTTCAAGAATAAGCTTGGCCAAGTAGGATTTAGCACTATCTACAAAAGAAAGCTACCATGTGGATGCGATGTGGCTGTCAAACTTTCGAATGAATCCAAAGAAGAAAATGGTTGTTAGAATAACCAAAACTTCACAAATAAACATAGTCACACACTTAGGTTTCTGTTACGAGCAGAACAAATGGGCTTTGGTTTATGAACATATGTCTAAAGGTCATTAGATAAGGATATATCCCACAACAGGCTGCAGAAAAATGATATGAAGTTGGATCAGAACACACTCTACAACGTTGTTATTGACGTGGCATGAGGCTTAGAGTACTTGCATCCAGGATGCATCACAAGGATTTTGCACTTTGACATCAAACCACACAACATACTTTTAGATGATGACTTTTGCCCAAAAATTTCAGATTTTAGACTTGCCATGCAATGTAGGGCCAAACAAAGTCATGTGTCAATGACAGGCGTGAAAGGGATGGCAAGATTCATTACACCTGATGTAATATTCAAGAACTTTGGTAAAGTTTCTCACAAATATGATATTTATAGCTATGGAATATTGGTTCTTGAAATGGTGGGAGAAAGAAAGAATCCCAGTGAAAGAATGGGAGAGAGCAGCGAAGACTACTTTTTTTATTGGATATACAAGGTGATAGGAAGTATAATCATGCAACAGAAGTATTTAGAATCAATAAACACCCTAATCACATTAAATTTGAGTTCTAAAAGCATGCAAAAAAGATTGTCAAATAAGAGGGTTTTAAGAATCATATATCTTTGAAGAATTCTCCAAAACCAAGCTGCTATTCACAATTTCTGAACTGCAAATAGAGATGTCCAATTTTCTCACAGGACGGGACCCACGGGGATTCCCCGATTAGGCGGGGAATGGGGGAGGGAGTGGGGGAAAAATTCCCCGTGAACTAAACGGGGAAGGGGACGGGGAATCCCACCCCCGACCTCGGCCCCGCCCCATTCCCTGTCATTGTCTCGATTAGCTTTTACATATTTATTTAGTATAGTTATCTAATTTTATGTTACTATTATTATTATATAAATATTACATTTAAATTTCAAATTGATTCTTTATTAGAAAAGATAATGAATATGTTTAAATTGAATGTTTAAATTTAGATTATATATGTGAATAATTTGATTTATATATTTTTTTTTTTACTAAAAAAATTAATTAGCTTTTTTAGGCCAAAATTTGAGCAATTTATCTTTAAATTCAAATTTTCATATAAAACTAACCATAATAAACAATTTAGGGATAAAGTTAATTATTTAATTAAAATTTGCTCGCATTAGTGATTTAAATTAATTGGCTTTACAAAAAAAAAAAAAAAAAGTGGAACCCGATTCCCGTGAATTCGCCGCGGGGAATCCCCACCCCGATCCCCATGGGAAATTTCATGAGGATGGGAATGAAATAGGGAGCGGAGACGGGGATAAGGAATGGCATCCCCGACCCCACCCTGCCTCGTGGACATCTCTAGCTGCAAATTAGTAGTAGACCACCAATAGATATTCTCTACTATTCTCAGCCTTGGATTTGAGTGGTGAAATTCAAGATTTAAGTGAAATGTCAAGGGAATTGGTGAGGGTTTGAGAGGATGATGAATTTGCAGATTTTTCCAGCATTTTCTTCCCCTTGAATCTGATAATTTAAGAGTTTTTATGTTATATTTACCTGCAAGCATTGAATACCAACCAAATTGACACCTCAATTGGATAAAGTTAATGGCCTAGGTGAGATTAAGGAGGTTAATCCACCTTCTACTTCACAAATTGTGGAAAAATCCACTAAGGATCCAATTTCCATTTTTTTCATTTTTAATTTTAATTAATTCAAAATTAATTAAAATAAAAAAAAAAACAATATTTCAATTTTTGAAATTGAAATAAAAATGAAAATTCATTTTATTTTAATCAACTAAACAAATTTAATTAATTAAATAATAATTTACTATCAAATATTAAATTAATCACACACCTAATTTTAAACATGAATCATATTCATGTAATTAATATTTAAATCAATATTTAGACTCTCCAATTTCGTTTAATTTCGATAAATTAAATGTAAATTATATCGAATATAATTATGCAAACCTTAATTGCAATTTGAACACTTCAAATTGAAAACCCTAAATTTATTTTAAACATTTCAAATTGAAATCATTTCAAGTTCACTCAATTTACTAATCCAAGGCGATCATGTTTTATGAGCTAGTAGAGAGATCATATAGACCTACAGATCATGAACTCCAACGATTAGAGATTAATTGACTAAAACTCTTTACACCAAATTAATCAATATTCGTTAACTACCTTGCCACACCACTATAACTCGATAGTTGCACTTTCTTCACTGTAGATATATTTATGTCCACTTGATTTAACCATAATCAGTAAGTTGACCCTTTTAATAACGGTTGGGCCAAATGTTGTTTTACTCCCGAAATTACGTCTTGCTCCTTAAGTTCCACTGATCCTCTAATGAACAATTGGTTTGTGATCCAATCACTAAACCGGATCTCTCAAGCCAATGAGAAGGTGGGGGCACCTTGTTCAAGACATGGATTCAGTATGAACAACCTTTCTCCTATCCCTAAGTGGGGTAGGCTTGAATTCCATCTTGCACCCTATGTCTCCATCTATCTACCCGGGCTTACCCTTGAAATGGGAGGCTTATTGAGCCGACGCTGTTGAGCCAACTCTCACCGATCAAATCTAAGGATAATCTTGAATAAACAGAAGTTCATAGCTAGATTATGATTAAGGTCGAGTTACCTAAGGTCATCTATGCGAAATAGTCGGTCTTAAACAGTAAACAATATTATAAACTACCAATCTTATGTAAACTCATTGCATAAGACGCCCCCACTCCTCATGTCAATACATGAACGAATCAGGATCACTTCATTTGTAGTACCTTACAACAAATTGTAATAACTATATAGTGGGCCACATCCAATACTTTTACCAGAATAACCTTATTCGTATACTATAGACCGTTTTGGCTATTTACTCAAACTTGATCCGTCTTTATGTCTCCACATAAAGTTTAAGTATTCATATAATAGCCATGAATCTTAGTTTATTGGATTTAGTCTTTTAAGTGCAATTTACAAATTCAATAACAACTTTATTGAATAAATGTTGAATAACATTTTTATTGATAATAGAAAATGTTTAACTTTATAAATTGTGAGTTTTAAGACATACAACCCAACAAACTCCTACTTGGACTAAAACTCCAGTGGATATATATAAATATATACAAGTTGAGTTTAATGAGAGAAAACATACAATATAATAAATACAGTAAACTAGGACATCAGATACCCAATATTTCTCCCACTTGTCCTAGTTCTAACTGTCTCGTAGTCCTAGTTCAACTAGGTGACCTTCGGATACTTTAGCTGAGAAGGCCTTTGTAAAAGGATCAACCAAGTTGTCTTGTGAGGCTATCTGCGTGACGATCACTTTTCCTCTGTGTACAATCTCTCTGATGAGATGGTACTTTCGCTCGATGTGTCTTCCATGTTTATGACTTCTAGGTTCCTTTGAGTTTGCAACCGCTCCACTATTATCACAATATATGGTGACTGGCAGGTGCATATTTGAAACTACTTCCAAATCAATCAGGAATTTTCTAAGCCATACTGCTTCTTTTGCTGCTTCACTTGCAGCTACATACTCAACTTCCATTGTGGAGTCAGCAATACAACTTTGCTTGATACTCCTCCATACTATTTTTCCTCTATTTAGAGTGAATACTAACCTCGAAGTTGATTTCCTAGAATCAATATCGATCTAGAAGTCAGAATCAGTGTATCCAGTAAGGATCAGATCCTTAGCTCCATATACGAGCATATAGTTCCTCGTTCTCTGAAAATACTTGAGGATGTTCTTAACGACAGTCCAATGATCATATCCTAGATTAGACTGAAATTTGCTAACAATTCTAACTGCATAACATATGTCGAGACGAGTACACAACATGACATATATTAAGCTCTCTACTACTGATGCATATGGAATTCATTTCATAACCTCAATCACTTGAGGTGTCTTAGGACCTTGTTCCTTAAACAGATGAATTCCATATCTGAAAGGCAACATTCCTTTTTTAGAATTGTGCATTTTATATTTAGACAACATCTTGTCTATATAAGATGCTTGAGATAATGCTAAAGTTTTATTCTTGTGGTTCCGAACTATTTGGATTCCAAGAACATACTGTGCTTCTCCCAAATATTTCATTTGGAGTTGCGTAGCAAGCCATCTTTTGACGTTAGCCAGAAATTCTACTTCATTTCCTATAAGTAGAATATCATCAATACACAGAACCAGAAAAGCGACAATTTTATTGATAATTTTCTTATAAACACAAGGTTCGACAAATTGTTCAAAGCCATAAGATTTGATCGCATGTCAAATCTCATATTCTAGGATTGAGATGCTTGTTTCAACCCATAAATGGATCTATTAAGCTTGTAAACTTTTTGCTCTTGGCTCCTTCTGGTTGAGACATATAGATACTCTCTTCAAGATAGCCATTTAGGAAGCCTGTCTTGATATCCATTTGCCAGATTTCATAATCATAAAATGCAGCTATGGACAAGAATATTCTAATAGACTTTATCATGACAATCGGAGAGAAGGTTTCTTCCTAGTCTAACCCCTCTCTTTGGGTAAATCCTTTTGCCACAAGCCTAGCCTTGTAGGTCTGTACCTTACCAGCTTTGTCTCGTTTTCTCTTATAGATCCACTTGCAACCGATGGTTTTACCCCTTCTAGTTAATCTACAAAATCTCAAACTGAATTGAAATACATTGACTCCATTTAAAGGTCCATGGCTTTAATCCACTAGTCCTTATCCACATTTTCCATTGCTTGTTTGAAAGTCAATAAATCCTCTAAGCCATCATCTGGTATGATGACTTGAGTTTTAGTTAAACCTATGTACCGGTCAGGCTGTTGCACAACCCTCTCACTACCTCGAGGCACTCTCAACTCTTACGAAGGATATGAAATACTAATTTCATCAACTGTTGATGGACCTGCTCAATCAACAACTCTGTTGATGACTTTTTCATTTCTCTAGTTATTTTATCTATTACTAGCCTACTACGAGGTTGATGATTTTTAATGTCATCTTCCTCTAGGAAAGTTGCATTTATCGATAAAAATACCTTATTGTCCTGAGGATCATAAAAGAAACCATTTTTTTCTCTTTAGAGTAACCTAAAAATAGGCATATCTTTGAACGACATTCCAACTTCTTAGGATTTTTCACCAACAGATTTGATGGGCATCTCCAGATCCTGAAGTGACATAAACTACCTTTACGTCCTCTCCATAACTCGTAAGGTGTTTCTGAAACACTTTTTGAGGGAACCATGTTCAATATATACATTGTAATCTCAACTGTGTGTCCCCAAAAAGAACTTGGCAACTGGGCATAACTCATAATAGAATGAACCATGTCTAACAAGGTCCTATTTCTCTTTTCTGCCAGACCATTTTATTGAGATGTGTCAGGAGTTATGAGTTGTGACTGAATTCCATGTTATATCAAATAGTCCTGGAATTTTAAGTTCACCACTTCGATTTGATCGAGCTGTTTTAAACTTTTTACTTAATTAGTTCTCAACCTCAACCTTATATTCCTTGAACTTCTCAAGTGTTTCGAACTTATGATGCATTAGGTAAATATGTTCATACCTTGAATAATCATCAATGAAGTTGATGAAATATTCATACCCTCCTCTAGCTTTAACATTCATCGGACTACAAAGGTCTAAATGTACCAGCTCTAAGGGTTCTTTGGCTTTAAGACCTTCTCCAGTAAAAGATCTTTTTGTCATTTTCCCTGAAGACAAGATTCACATGACGGTAATGAACTATCTTCTAACGGATTTAGATGATTGTTCTTCACCAAACTCTCAATATTGTTGAGAATGATGTGACCAAGTCTCAAGTGCCAAAGATAGTCATTTGGAGAAATTTTTTATTTTTTATTTTGAGTCTCATCTGTTTTAAACATCTCTATGTTCAAACGGCTTTTACCTCAGTCGATTTTAACATATACAAGTTATTTTCTAGTTTTGTAGAACAAATTTTGATATCTTTCAAAGTAATGAACACTTCATTAATTTTAAAAGAACTTTGTAATTTTGTTCTAGTAAACATGAGATAGATATTAAATTCCTTTTCATAGAAGGAATATAATAAACATTTTCAAGTAAAATGTGCCTATCTCCTATAAATAACTTCATGTCTCCCATTGCTTTAGCTGAAACAACCTCCTTGATTCCTACCTTAAAGTTTGCTTCGTCTTCTATAAATTGTCTCTAGAAACTTGTTTCCTGAGAGAAAATACAGATATGATCATCGGTACCTGAATCTATTATCCAGTTCTTTTTATCATTTTCCACTAAGCACGTTTCAATGACAAGTAAATCGTATTTACTCCGTCGTTCGATTTTTCGCAATCTCATCTATATAGTTCAAAACTTTAAATGAGACGAGAGATAAAGGACATTCCTCTATTAAATTTGTTTTGAATCATCATTTGCTAATAATTTACATATTGAATTGTTATTCCCGTTAACTAAAGCAAAAGCGAGTATTATAGAATAATTCAACATGCTGAAAATTTAAACAAAATCTTTATTAGAAAATTGCAACTAAATCCAAAGTTTTAGCAAAAAGTAATAACGTACCCATAATCATTATTTATTTGCAACGATACTATAGTGAGTCAGAATAAGTTCTACCGAGGGCCAGTCAAATACTCCTTCACTAAAGTAAGATTTTCTTGACTAAATACTATCTTCAGAATAACTCTTATTCCTATAATCATTTAGTTACCAGTTTTGGTCAGAAATTACTAATACTTAGTAATTCTGTAAGTATAACACTCCATTTCCAGACTTCAGACGTTGGCCCCAACGACGCTACCGAATTGGAAAGTCAAGGTTGGGAATAGAACTAAGAAATAATTTCCATTTTTGGAGTTTGAGTTGTTCCGAATCCTATGTTACAACCTTCCGAGGGAATAGCTATCGTTAAACGACTAGCAAGGGCCGCCTAAAGTTAACCAGTAGGCACAACATAGGAATCTCATGGTCTAAACCAACGGAAGAGACTACAAGATACGTTAACAAATTTTCTTCACTCACTTACTATGAATTACTTCTTCCATTCACCTTGATCTTGATCCATACAAATACTTTTCGAATGGGGATCACTCCCAGGGTGACATGAAGCATCGTATGAATCTCACGGTGTGAACTTTCTAGGGACGTGAGAGTTGAAATCAATATATCACATATTTGATTTTACAATGAACAACTTCCCCTTATTCACCTTGATATTGACTTATGCAAATACTTTTCGAATGAAGGTAACTCCCAGGGTGACACGAAGTGTCGCATGAATCTCACAGTGTGAATTCTTTAGGGGCGTGAAAATTAAAATCAAAACATCGTATATTTGATTTTACTGTGAACAACTTCCCCTATTCACCTTGATCTTGATTCATGCAAACACATTCTGAATGGAGGTCATTCCCAGGGTGACACGAAATGAAGCATGAATCTCAATGTGAACTCTTAGGGATGCGAGAGCTAAAAAAGCAATATATCGTATATGTTATTAATCTCCCACTGAAGTATTCTAACAATGTATCATATACGTTATTAAATTCCTACTGAAGTTACTAACAACATATCATATATATTATTAAATTTTCACTGAAGCGTTCTAACAATTATATGGGTATATTTATACTCAGGTTTATTTCGACTAATTAAATAACCCTAAATCTATGTGGTTTATCCAAGTATAACGTTTATAAATGGATTTAACTAACGATGTCTAGGTGATAAACCATTTTATTACCTTACATTGCTCACGTATGCTTATAAAAACCGATTAACAATGCTCAATTATTCAGCCATAATCCCCAAGTAGGAGGTGTTCCGTAGACCGTCAACTTAAGAACCTCCAGCCTTAGACATGATTATATACCGATTGAGTTTGTAACCATGATTTATAAGATAACGACCTATTTTAACTATTAAAACAAGTGTTTAACGTACATGAGCATGCAACTTATCTTTGTTATGAATTTTAATGTCTAATTCAATTTTATAACAACTTATAAAAATAGACATGCTTTGTATCTATAACATTCAACAAAGACATTCAATATTTAATATAACACTTACATGAAATAAAGGAAACCCTAAGCATTCATACTATATATTATAACTATTTATAACATATATCCAATGCATGTAACATATTTCCTCTGGTGGGATTTTAAATCTACATGGCATACAATATGCACAAACATGTTTTCATTTAAATATAATATACATCACATGCATAAATATTTAAACAAACACTGATATGGTTCAACTTTGCCATTCTAAGTAAGCAATAAAAACTAAATTATTATAAAATTGGTACAAAAACAACCTCAATTCTGATCTGGACCGCACGTACCGACCCGAGCCGGACCTCTAGAGCTTCAAAAGATGTTAAACCGAACCAAAACGGGCTGAACCAGACCAGAAGAAGCCAGACCAATTGAACCAGTCACCTCTCACATAAACTGGCTCACGGACGTGCGTTGTTCTTTGGCTAAGATGAACAACGTCGACACTGTTCATCATTATGCTCGAAGCGTTACGACACTTGATGAACAACGTCGCGACGTTGAAGAATAGAAGCTTCAGTCCAGATATCTACAACTCGACCACCCTTGCTTCTCACTTCGATTACAGCCTAAACTCTATTGACTCTAAATAAATTATAGACTCTAGATCACACATATAAGCTCATGAAACAAGAGCCAATTACAAATTTAACAATTGAATTAAAGAGAAATCTAATGTCAAAGTTGATTGACACACTATATCAGTCCCCAAACATGCAATCATAGAAATTCACCCACCAAACTCAAATTAACGTTAATTGATAGGAAGTATAATCATGTAACAAATGCATTCAGAATCAATAAGCACCTTAATCACATTAAATTTGAGTTCTAAAGGCATGCAAAATAGATTTTCAAATAAAAGGGTTTCAAAAATCATATACCTTTGAAGAATTCTCCAAAACCAAGCTGCTATTCATAATTTCTGTACTACAAATCAGTAGTAGACCACCCATAGATCTTCTCTACTATTCTCAGCCTTGGATTTGAGTGATGAAACTCAAGATTTAAGTGAAATGTCAAGGGAATTGGTGAGGGTTTAAGAGGATGATGAATTTCTGCAGATTTTTGTAAAATCCAACATTCTCTTCTCCTTCAATTTGATAATTTAAGAGCTTTTATGTGATATTTATATGCAAGCACTGAATACCAAACAATTGACACCTCAATTGGATAAAATTAATGGCATAGGTGGAATTAAGGAGGTTAATCCACCTCCTACTTCAGAAATGGTGGAAAAATCCACTAAGGATTCAATTTCCATTTTTTCATTCTTAATTTTAATTAATTCAAAATTAATTAAAATAAAAAATATTTCAATTTCTGAAATTGAAATAAAAATGAAAATTAATTTGATTTTAATTAATTAAATAAATTTAATTGATTAAATAATAATTTAATATCATATATTAAATTAATCAATCTTAATTTAAACATGAATCCTATTCATGTAATTAATATTTAAACCAATATTTAAATATTATAAGCTCTCCAATTTCGTTTAGTTTCGATAAATTAAATGTAAATTTTATCAAATATAATTATGCAAACCCTTATTGCAATTTGAACAGTTCAAATTGAAAACCCTACATTCAATTTAAACACTTCAAATTGAAATCATTTCAAATTCACCCAGTTTACTAATCCAAGGTGTTCATATTTTACAAAGCTAGTAGAGGAACCTTATGAACCTACAGATCATGAGCTCCAACGATTAGAGATTAATTAGTTAAAACTCTTTAGACCGAATTAATCAATATTCATTAACTACTGAGTCACACCACTATAACTCGATAGTTGCACTCTCCTCACTATAGATATATTTGTGTCCACTTGATTTAACCATAATCAATAAATCGACCATTCATAGGTTGTTCGTAATAACAGCTTGGTCAAATGTTGTTTTAGCCTCGAAATTACATCTTGCTCTTAGGTTCCACTGATTCTTTAATGAACAATTGGTTTGTGAGCCAATCACTAAACTGGATCCCCTCGGGTCAATGAGAGGATGGGGCCTCTTGTTCAAGACATGAATTCAGTATTTAAGAGAATAAATTTTCTTCTATCCTTAAATCGAGTAGGCGTGAATTCCATCTTGCACCCTATGTCCCTATCTATCTACCCGATCTTACCCTTGAAATGAGAGGCTTACCAGCGCTGTTGAGTCAACCCTCACCTATGCAAATCTAAGGATAATCCCAAATAAACATGAGTTCATAGTTAGCTCCGAATTAAGGTCGAGTTACCTAGGTCATCTATGCGAAATAGTCGGTTTTAAACAGTAAACAGCGTTATAAAATAAGAGTGACTTATTTCTTAGTCCGATCTTATGCAAACTCATTGCATAAGACACCCCCACTCCTCATTTCAATACATGAATGAATCAGGATCACTCCGTTTGTAGTACCTTATAACAAATTGTAATAACTACAGTGTGGGTCACATCCAATAGTATTACTACCCAACCTTATTCATATACTATAGATCGTTTTGGCTATTTACTAGAACTTGATCCGTCTTTATGTCTCCACATAAAGTTTAAGTATTCATATAATAGTGATGGATGTTAGTTTATTAGATTTAGACTTTGTAAATGCAATTTACAAATTTAATAATAACTTTATTGAATAAATGTTGAATAACATCTTTATTGACAATAGAAAATATTTAACTTTACAAACTACGAATTTTAGGACATACAACTCAATACAACGATTTATACACAGTCAAATAGATGGAGGCTATTGGAGGCATTCCCATCGGTCTTTGAGTTCCTATTGTTAATTTGTTAGTCCAGCCGAAGCAGCACAAGAACAATTTACCCTCTTTGAAGACTCCCAAATTTGATATATATATATATATATTTATATATTTTTTTGGCTTTTGAGTTAACAGTTGACTATTCCAAACTGGTATGATTTGAAGACAAGCAGGCATAAGATCATAAGTTCAAACTCTCACACTATGTGCATTTATTTATTCGTAAAAATTAAAATCACAGTAAAATCATCTCTGCCATAATCGCCATTTACTAAGCAGGATGAAAGGGTTTTTACAGCTCTATAATCAATCCTACACTTGAGGAAGTTGAAGCTGGCTTTAATTCGAAGTTCAACTTCTACTTTAACCAAGCTTAGTGGTTAGTCATAATTAGGTTCTAAAATCCTGTTCCTAACTGTGGGAAGGCTCACATTGCAATAAACAGACTTTCCATTTACTGTTGGAACTCCTACACAAGCACAACTGAAATCTCCTGGTCGAAGACACTAAGATTTGAATATCTTTTTTCCTTGAAGTAAAGTAAACAATTGAATAGTTCAAAGCTGGTATGATTTAATGCAAGCAGGAAAGCAATTTCAAAGAAAGCAGTGGTAAGTAAAAGTCGTCGTCTCCTATATTTTTTTAACCTCTGCAATTCTGACACTTCAGCATCAGCTCGAGTTAGAATTGATGCTCTGTTTCTGAAGCATTAGTAGTTCAAGGAAATGAGAATCCAAACCTCATTCACCATTAGCAACGTTTACATGATCTCCTTCATCGCTGTTCACCTTTTCCCCATATTTCAGCGTAGACGCCATCAATGAATTCAAAATGGTGGCACGTGTGGAGGAAATTCTACACATGGCTTGTACTGCTTTTGTGGAAATGGAGATGCGCAACCTTACGTCTACGGAGCTGTTCCCATCAGAACCCAACTTGGTCGGACCTCCATCCATTGAACAACCCCAGCCTTCTTCCTCTTCATCCAACTGACTTCCTAATGATAGTTTGATAGTTTAGCACAGCACAACTACAATCATATTTACACATGAATGATGACTCTCAGATTTCATATTTTTTATGAAAAAAACTTGGAGCTCATTTGGATGAGCCTATCTTAGTGCATCTCCAAATATTATCCAATAAAATAATACCATGTGGCATTTTTGTTTTTTGAAAAGATAATTTCTTCTAATTCTATTTTTGTGTACGTTAATAAGTAGGAAGTATAAGGGTTAGACTGCACCTAATCATTACTCATTTTTTTTATCCCTTTGAGTAATTCAAGCTTGTATATGATTTGATGACAATCAGACAGAGTATTTAATGGAGAAAAACTTGACTTAAAATTCTATTTTAACTGCTCACTGATGAATAATTTACGACTGTACCAGCTATTCTTCTAACTTCTACTCCTTGAACCTAACATACTCTTACAATTTTCCTTAGAAGGGTTGAAAACGCGTTCGGCAGACTTGATTTCGCAAATAGTGTTTTGTTTATGTTGTTATTCTTATTTTGGCAAAGGGCGAGTATCACATTTTATTATTGTTGTTATTATTATTTTGGCAAAGGGCGAGTATCACACGTTAAAATATCAAAATGTTGCCAAATGCCAAAGGTCGTCTCTTGTTTCTTTTTCTCCTTTCTTTTGTTTATGTTTTTTGCAGACTTTCTTTGAAAATGACAATTATTTAACTTCATCTGCAAAGACTAGAAAACCAACAATATTTTCTGATGCATTTGATTGCTCAGAAGCTCAAGAAATGAGAACCCATCTCAAATTGACTTAGTTTCTTAGCCCCAGCATCATCAAAATCATCTTCATCGCCTTCATCTCATTCCATTTTGCTCCATGTTTTAGCCAAGACGCCCTCCATGAATTTAAAGCATGTGGTGTGAATTACTGCAATGGCAGAGACTTGGCAAACATCTCCCATCTCAAAATTGGCAGGAGGCCGAAATTGGATTACATAATCGGAATGAATTCATTGGAATATAACGTTATGAAGATCAACCAGTCGGATGATGAAGTGACGATCAGGAGAGAAGACCGCCCTGATAATTTTCGCGCACTAAATAAAACGGAAACAGCAACTCTGGATTACCATGTGTTTATGTATTGTTCCAATGACCGAAACATCTCTGTCTGGTACGGTTGTCCCCAAAAAGAGAAGAACTTAGAGTATTACAGATTTCCTTGGGGCTCAAAACAGGGAAAAGAGGGGCGTTATGTTTTTTATACAAGTGGACAAACTGGAGGGTCTAAAATGAAGACCGAAGTGACAGGTAAGATAAACGGGTCGGAAGGTAGAATAAACCAAATGATGTCGGTTAGGATGGCGGTGAAAGGTAGAACACGATCGTTCGGCTTCATATCCAACAATCTGCATAAGGATATAACAGAAGGCTTGGAAGGTAAAAAGGATGGAATGACTCTGACAGGGAAGGCTGGGATACTTGATTTCACCTTGCCGTACATGGAGCAAACTAACAAGGTACTTACTCAAAATAAAAATAAATAAATAAATATAGAGAAAATTGCACAAACACAGTTAAACTATGATGTTTGTTACCATTATATGTCTAAACTTCTATCTGATGAGCTATATTTTTTTTCTAGTCTCAGTGAAGAACGTGAATACTAGAAATAATGCATATTCACATGCACTGAATCTATCACATACCTCAGGGAGCAATGGGTAAAAAGTACTGATTTTACGCGAGAAAATTTACTCAATAAAGATAACAATTAATGTTGATATGCAAATGCAAATCCTACATTGGTTAGGAAAGGGAATGATCATGGGTATATAAGTAAGGAAGATTATCTTCATTGGTACGAGATCTTTTGGGATGCTTTCCAAAAGCAAAACCATGGGGATTTATATCCAAAGTGAACAATATCATACAATTGTAAGGATATGTGAAGGTACGTTATCCTCAACAGCAAAGAAGAAAAGAAATGGAAGAAGTTTTACTTGTTTATCATTCAATCACATGCATTGAATCTATTGTAGACCTTCGATAGCAATTAGTATATTTATGTTGGAAAAGGAGGAGGAAGTTTTACTTACTGTTGATTAGCAACAATTAGGCAGCGATTAGTGAAGAAATATCAAAAGGAACCGTGATTAGAGCTGATACCAGCGCCAGCGATTAGGACTTGAAAATTGTGAAGATCAAAAAAGAGGAAGAAATTGCAATGAAAGGGAGAAGAAAAACGGGAATCGTAATGAAGAAGATGGACAATTTTAGGAGGGAAATCAGAAGGGTCTTAACTCATGGAGGTATAGTTTAGTTCGAACTCTAAAAAACTCATATTGCTATGTTTGTTTTAAATTGTGTTATATTTGCAAAATTTTCCCCTATTTTGCTATATGTGTAAAGATCCCAAAAAAATTTGTTGCGAGTTACATGGGCCATGTTATAAGTGAAAATTATTTATTTAGAAGGTTAATATGAAAATTAAAAAATGAGGTAAAATGCAGTTTCAATCCATGAAGTTTTGACTTTGTGTTGATATCCAGTTGTTTGTAAAACTTCAAAATGGATATTTAGTTATTGATATTTGAAAAATAATTTTAAACAAAAAAAAAGGGATAAAAAATCACTCTTAATCCCTAGACTTTCGTAAAAGTAATAATTTAGTAAATTTTGGTTTGTAACGATTTAGTCCCTGAACTTTTAATTTTGTAATAATATAGTCCCTAGACTTTACTATGTAACAATTTAGCCCTTATACTTTTAAATTTGTAACAATTTAATCCCTATTATAGAAATTAATATTAAGACTTAATGAGATTTATTGTATAAATAAACCGGTAGACTAATTAGAGACTCGATATTTTTATAAAATACAAAGTCTACATCATAAAATAATAAAAATTAACATCAAATTTTGATAAATTTTTGTATTTTGGAGACTAGATTGTTACAAATTTGAAAGTACAATGATTAAATTGTTACATATTAAAGTTCATGGACTAAATTGTTACAAAATTGAAAGTAGAGGGACTATATTGTTAGCAATTAAGTTTAGAGACTAAATTGTTACTTTCATGAAAGTTTAGGAATCAAAAGTGTTTTTTAACCATAATATTTCGGTACATCCATGCAACCTACTTAAGAGCCTAATCAAAAGTTACCTTACGATAAAGTTTTCTTTTATAAACCTTTTTATATATATTTTTCCCTTGGTGATTGAAGCAGATGCTGCATCTTGGTAAAATCCGAACTGGACATTTAAATACTCGAACTCTAGTTGACCATTGGTTGTGCTAACTAAAAATGTTGACATGGTGGCAATAACTTAAGTTTATCTTTTTCTTTTTCTTTTTGATAACATCCTAAGCTAGATGATCTTGGTGTGACTGCGAATATTAGTTTGGTCCATCCAACATTAAGATGTCCTTGCACCTTATTCTATTTATTGTGTCATCTCAATGACCATTTCTTTTTTTAATTCAATAACTTGTGGGATGAGGATTCGAATTTTGATCAATTAATTATTCATATTTTATGTTTGTTGAACTATGCATATACTCTCATTTTAGCACATCTCCAATGACTTTGAAAATGTTATTAATTTTCTAAAATCAATTTAATATAATTAGTCCGTCTCCAAACATATTATCCAGGTCTCTATCTATACTAAGCTAGAGCATAGAATGAGCCTGTTGGAGAAGCCAGCAATTAGGACGAAACAAGAGTTGGAAGTTGAATACAAGAATCTCTATACTATAGCATGTGATGCATGTAGAGAAATTCATGGAAAGTGTGGAGAAAATGCAACGTACCAATTTTACTGCATTTGCAAAACCCAAGATCAGCATCGTCCTTACGTCTGCATAGTTTCTCCTCGACCTGGTATGTCCATTTCTTTCTTCCAATACCATCAAAGTTGAAGTATTCGAGATCAACTACGTGGAAATTAGACACAAATCTAAGTTTAAAAACTAAACTCGTAATTTAACCTATTTCGTCCTTTGTCTATATAGAAAATAATGCACAATATAATATAAGTGGTAGTACTATATAATCACAACTAGCTTGCTTTCTTTTCTAGATTTGTTAAGTGAATCCCATAGAAAACACAAATTTCTATTTCATAATTCTATAACTTTGACATGTTCATTCTACAAAGGTTCAGTTTCAAATCTCTATGGAATATATATTGTTAAAAAAAGAGAATAGGGAAGAGAAAAACAACAGAATTACGTGGAAACCTTAGTACAGGGAGAAAAACCACGATATAAAGTCTTTTCTTATTTGTTTTAAAACTAATACTCTAAATATACAGGGACTCACTGTATAAATAGACAGTAAGGAATCCTAGGGGTCTTACACAATTACATAAATGCCCCTAGGTTAAAAACCCTATTTCCAACACTCCCCTCAAGTTGGTGCATAGATATCAACAAGCCCCAACTTGCTTACACAATAATTAAAATTTTGTCTCAATAACCCTTTTGTAAGTACATCAGCAACTTGTTGACCCGAAGGAATATAAGGGATGCATATGTTTCCACTGTCCAACCTCTACTTAATATAGTGTCTGTCTATCTCCACATGTTTAGTTCTGTCATATTGAACTGGGTTGTTTGCAATACTGATGGCAGCTTTATTATCACAAAATAATTTCATTGGAAGCTCATTATCTTGCTAGAGATCTTATAATACTTTCTTCAACCAGATTTCTTCACAAATCCCTGGACTCATGACCCGATACTCTGCCTCAGCACTACTTCTAGCAACAACTCCTTGTTTTTTACTTCTCCAGCTGACTAGATTTCCCCAGAAAAACGTACAATATCCAGACATGGATCTTCTATCAACAATAGACTCTGCCCAGTCAGAATCAATGTAAGCTTCAACAGATCGTTTATCGGTTTTCCTAAACATTAGGCCTTTACCAGGAGTTCCTTTCAGATACCGAAGAATACGTTCAACTGCTATCATATGATCCTCACAAGGAGCTTGCATGAACTGACTCACAACACTTACTGCATAAGAAATATCTGGTTTGTGTAGACAAGTATATCAACTTCTCAATCTAAACCGCTGATAACCTTTCTTTTAACTGGGAATGCTATCATTCTTATCACCGATTTTCGCATGTTATTTCTACTTGCCGTTGTCAACAGTTTACACCCAGTCATACCTGTTTCCTTTAGCAAGTCCAGTGTATATTTTCGTTGAGAAAATTGATATACCCTCTTTGAGCGAGCCCTTCCATTCCCAGAAAGTATCTTAGCTTTCTGGTCTTAATTTTCAAACTCTCTAGCCATCTCTGTTTTAGTTTGTAACTTCTACATCATCTCCCCAGATAAAACTATCATCAACATAGACAATAAGACAAAACTATTTTCCCTGATGTTGATCTTCTTACAAAAAGAATGTGATCGGAATGTCCTTGAACATATCCCTGTGCTTTCACAAACGTCGTGAACCTGTCAAACCAGGCCCTTGGAGACTGTTTCATCAACCGTATAGGTGATTTCCTCAATCTACACACTTTATTTTTAAATTGACTCTCGAACCCGGAGAGGGCTCATATAGACTTCCTCATCAAGTTCCCCATTTCAAAAAACATTTTAAACTCAGCTGGTGTAGGGGCCAATCATTATTCACAACTACTAACAGAAGCACTCGGATCGTGTTAAGTTTAGCCGCAGGTGAAAACATCTCAGAAATAATCCACTCCATATGTTTGGGGTAAACCTCTTGCAACAATTCTAGTTTTGTATCGGTCAATTGTCTCATCTGACTTATACTTTATAGTTAAACACCCATTTACTTATCCTACTATTTTTGCCCTTAGCAAAGTCACGGTTCCTAGGTTTATTCTTTTCAGAGTCTTATTTCTTCCATAACAGCAGACCGCCATTCTGTTTTTTCATTTGCAACACTTATGTTATCTGGAAACACCTCAGTGTCCAAGCTAGTAGTAAAAGCCTTAAACTCGGATGTCAGATTACTATATGTCATGTAACTGTTAGGATATTTAGTACATGAACGGGTACCTTTACTCAGGGCTATAGGAAGATCAAGTGACGCATCACGTTCTTTGATTTACCATTTGCCTATCAGAACTTCAGTAGGTATCTTCCACATCATCATTAGCATGGACCATTTCATCCTTTGTAGCTTCAATCATTTCATCCTCTACAATTTCCCTTTCTATCACTTTCTTAGTATCACTGGTTCCTTCTCCCCTTGTCATGTATGCCTTCATCATTTCCATATAAATCAACATCATTAAATATACGTACCTGGACCTGATGACAGGTCTGACTCCTGCACTGGCAGCCGACAGTTCTGGTTCAACAGGTGACACTACTTCCTTCTGAGATTCTTCCTGTAGTACGTTTTCCAAGGAACTTGATTGGTAGGAAGAACCAGACTATCATGATCAGGACTAGGTTTAGACGGTTTGAATGAGCGCTGACTCTAAAGAAATGGCCTAGAGTGACCAGTTAGTCTCTTCATTTATGTTCTCCCCCTGAAGATGACTAACAGGGAAGAACGACTGATCCTCGAGAAAGGTGACATCCATAGAGACATAGTACTTTCGAGATGACGGGTGATAGCATTTATATCCATGTTAATGGAGTGGATATCCAACAAAGACATACTTCTGAGCACGAGGAGAAAATTTCGTGCGGTTTGGACCATGGGAGTGAACAAAAGCAACACAACCAAAAACCCGAAGAGAAACATCAGAGTTCAATCGAGTAGTGGGAAAAGACTCTTTAAGCAATTCTAAAGGGGTATGAAGATTAAGAATACGAGAGGGCATCCGATTAATGAGGTGAGCAGCAGTAAGAACTGCATCTCCCCAGAGGTATGATGGAAGGGTGGCGGATAACATAAGAGATCGAGCTACTTCAACCAGATGTCGATTTTTACGCTCAGCTACTCCATTTTGTTGCGGAGTGTAAGCACATGAGCTCGGGTGAACAATATCTTTAGAGTCGTGAAATTTTCTGAAAGAGGCATTAAAGAATTCTCGTCCATTATCACTTCTTAAAATCTCAATCTTTGTTTTAAATTGAGTTTCGACAATTGTGTAAAACTGTTGAAAAACAGAGGACACTTCAGATTTATCAGTGAGCAGGAAAACCCAGGTGAAACGGGTGTGATCATCTATAAACGTGACAAACCACCGTTTTCCCGTGGAAGTAGTAACCGGTGAGGGACCCCATACATCACTATGAATAAGAGAAAAAGGACTCAAGGGTTTATAAGGCTGAGAATGGAAAGAAACACGATGTTGCTTGGCACGAATACAAACATCACAATTAAAAGAAGAAGTACTAGCATTACGAAATAAATGAGGAAATAAATATTTCATATATTGAAAATTCGAATGTTTTAAGCGAAAATGGCATAACATAACATCATTTTCAGAAACAGAGAAGTTTAAAGACATAAACCCCGATTGGTGATCATTCCTAGAGGAAGCCTCGTCAGAAAAGAAGTAGAGTCCCCTATCGTGCCGGACAGTGCCAATCGTCATCCCCGATTTCAGATCCTAAAATAAAACTGAATCAGGTGAGAAAATCGCCTTACACCTCAAATATCTTGTTAGTTTACTACCAGATAATAGATTATATGATATTTTAGGCACATGTAAGGTATCACGTAGAATTAAACCATGAAACGGAGAGATATTGCCCTTTCATGCAATAGGGGCAAAAGATCCATCTACAATTCGAATTCTCTCATTACCAGCACTCGGATTATATGACATAAATAACTCTGAGGAACTTGTAAGATAATCAGTAGCTCTTAAATCCACAATCCATGGTTTCTTACCATTCACACTAATTAGGACGAAAGAAGGAAAATTACCTGACTGTGTAATTGCACTCACCCCAACTGTACTTGAGTTGTGTTTACCGTCACCAGGAGATTTCTTTTGAGTTTGGCCATCTACTGAATCACTTACCAGGGCACGACTAGTATTAGATTTTTCATGAGACTGTCGTCGCCTGCTATTTGAGGGCTTCCCGTGTAATTTCCAACATTGATCCTTCGTATGCCAAAGCTTTTTACAATGTTCACAAATGGGAGGAGGTTTCTTATCACCATCAGTACTGGACGGCTTGGCAACGAAAGCAACTGCATCAGTATTTGAGGTGGTATTATTCATGGCACACGACCGATCTTCTTCTAGCCGTATTTTAGAACAGACCTCTCGAAATGAAGGAATCGAGCGCTAGCCCAAGATCCAACTACGAACCCCATCAAACTTTGGATTTAATCCAGCCAAAAACACATAAACACAATCTGCTTCCTCAATCTTCAAATATTGGGCTTCATCCTGTGGACAATTCCAGACAATTTCTCTACACAAGTCCATTTTCTGCCACAGCATCAACAGTTTGTTAAAATAAGAGGTAACATCCATAGACCCTTGTTTGGATTCATGAACCTGTTTATGGAGTGTATATAACCGAGAGGCATTCTGTCGTTTAGAATATAGATCTTACACCGCTTCCAAGATATCCTTGGCTGTGGCAGCATATAATAGCGGTCTTCCTATTTGGGGTTCCATACTGTTCACCAAGACAGACCGTAGCAACGAATCTTCTCCTTTCCAAATTCGTTCTTGTGGTTCAGCTGGGGCCGACTTTGGAATTTTCCCTGTCAAATATCCAAACTTGTGAGGCCCTTCCAAGGCCATCCGGATCGATTGAGACCAAGAAAAATAGTTCTGGCTATTTAATTTTTCTCCGACGTTAAATCTTGCAGTATTACCCAACGAACCAGATAAGCAAGAAACGTTAGGCACTATAGGTAATGAGTTTACCGGATTTTCTGAATAAATCGGTTGAGGATTTGCACTGAACATCGTATCCAAATCAGAAATCTGCTGTTGCAGGTAAGCCAACCGTTGTCTCACATCGTCTGGGTAACAAGCTGAACCACAATTGATTGGAATAGGTGCTGGTCTGTCTCTTATACACATCTAGATGTGTATAAGAGACAGGGCGTGGGTCGAAATTAAGGGCTGAGTTTTCGGGTCGGGCCAGGCGTGGGTCGGATTGTGGGTCGAAATTAAAGGATCGCGGGTCGGAATTAAAGGTTGCGTTCTCGGGTTGGGCCTGGCGTGGGTCGGATCGGATCGAGTTGGAACTAAAATCAACATACCGGGTCTGGCTGGTTTACCCTGGTTCAACTCGAACCGGTCCGGTTTGCTCCAGACCGATACTAACCTTAATCAGATCACTCTTCTGCTCTTCGCCCCCGACACTTCTCCCTCTGCCCTGATAGCTCCGAACGACGGTCAACCCCTCCTCGCGGCCAGTCTGTTCTTCACGTCTGAGACTGCCGGCGACTCTGCCATGATCGTGATAGCTCCAATCATGAATCGATGGTTCCTTGCGGCCGGCTCCAGCTCCAGCTCTAGCTCCAATCGGATTCTGACTGGTTTCATAATGGTGATACCCGATTGGCTGAGGGTGATTTTCCAAGGATTGTATCTAAACGACAGATATTAATTCCGATAGGGCATCCTGAAAACATTCCTTTACCGTTGCTCGGATTGCCGTTCCTTGTCAAAACTTGAAGATCCATCAACAGAGAAGGATTGAGGTTGATTCTCTTCCATAACGGCTAGGTTTTCGTCCCGTGCTCTGATACCATGTTAAAAAAAGAGAATAGGGAAGAAAAAAACAACAAGATTACGTGGAAACCCTAGTGCAGGGAGAAAAACCACGATATAAAGTCTTTTCTTATTTGTTTTAAAACTGATACTCTAAATACACAAGGACTCACTGTATAAATAGACAGTAGGGAACCCTAAGGGTCTTACACAATTACATAAATGCCCCTAAGTTAAAAACCCTATTTCCAACATATATGTGTATATATAGATATATTTAGAGAAGAACATTTCATTGAATTTATGGAATTTTTTTTTTTTTTTATTTCCAACAAATCTTAATAATACATGTCTTCTTATGCAGGAAAGTCCAACCTACTCAAGAAAATATTAATCATAGGTACTACACACTTCTAGTTTATGCTAAAATTTCATAACCAACCATTCTCACTACTCTTCATTCTCCTCTTTTACTACTTTTTTGGTATCATTCACTAGATTTCAGCATTGAATTGTTGCTTTACCAATCATATAAATTATTGGAACCCTTTTTTCTTCAGTTGCAATTGCTACAGGAAGCATCATTTTAACAATCTCCATCATCATCTTCATATACTGCACAAGGAAACACATCTCAGACGACAAGAAAATTGAGGAAACGATAAGGAGATATTCCATGCACACATCAAAGCGGTACAGTTACTCACAACTGAAAAAAATCACAAATTCCTTCACAAACAAGCTTGGCCAAGGAGGATTTAGCACTGTCTACAAAGGAAAATTACGAGACGGTCGTGATGTGGCGGTGAAACTCTTGAATGAATCAAAAGAAAATGGCCAAGATTTTATGAATGAAGTTGTTAGCATCACCAAAACATCACATGTAAACATAGCCACCCTCTTGGGATTCTGCTATGAGCGAAGTAAAAAGGCTTTAGTTTATGAATACATGTCTAATGAGTCATTGGACAAGTACATATTTCAAAGAGGGCTACAGATAAAAAATGGTGTGGAGTTGAGTTTGAGCACACTCTATAGCATCGTTATTGGTGTGGGTCGAGGCTTAGAGTATTTGCATTGCCACTGCAACACAAGGATCTTGCATTTTGACATCAAACCAAGCAACATTCTTTTGGACAGTAATTTCTGCCCTAAGATCTCAGACTTCGGGCTTGCAAAATGCATAGCCAAAGAGAGTCGTGTGTCAATCGCAAGTATGAAAGGAACAATAGGATTCATGGCACCTGAAGTAATATTTAGAAATCTTGGCAAAGTTTCACACAAATCTGATGTTTATAGTTATGGAATGTTGGTTCTTGAGATGTTGGATGAAAGAAAGTGTCCCAATGAAGGAGTAGGACAGAGCAGTGAAGAGTACTTTCCTGATTGGATATATAAGGATCTTACACGACATGAAATAGATGGAGGTTCTTGTTGCTGGGGCAACACAGAAGAGGAAGAAGAAATGGCAAGAAAAATGATAATCGTGGGGTTGCACTGCATTCAGACATTGCCGGATGACAGGCCGTCAATGACCGATGTGGTTGGAATGTTAGAAGGCAGTGTTGATGGTTTACAGATACCACCAAAACCCAACTTGTTTGGACCTCCATCAACTGATCTACTCCAAGCTGCTGGTGCTGCTTCTTCTTCATCGAACTCATACTAATGACACTGCTTTAGATGCAAGCCCTCTTGCTCGTGGGACACATCCCATCTGTCTTTGAATGCCTATTGTTAGTTTGTAAGTCCAGCAGAAGCAACATAAGAACAACAATTTCCCCTGTTTGAAGACTCCCAAATTTGATATCTTTTTGCCTTTTTGAGTTAACAATTGACTATTCCAAACTGGTATGATTTGAAGGCAAGCAGGAAACCATATAGTACACGTGCACAGTCCAACATCATTAAAATATCTACTCCATGAGATCAGAAGTTCAAACTCTCACACGTGTGCATTTGTTCGTACTATGAAAAAAATTAAAATCACAGTAAAATAATCTCTACCATAATCGTCATTTACTAAGCAGGATGAAAGGGTTTTTACATCTCTATAATCAATCTTTCCCTTGCGGAAGTTGAGGGTTGGAAAGTTCCAAGTCTCCGCAGGTCCCCTGGACAAAGACTCTCATAAATGACCATCTTTTTTCCTGACCGAACAAGTGACTCATTCAAACTTGTTGGATTTGATGGCAAGTCCGTAAGTACCTAAGAAATTTTGATGAGGAAAATTTTGTATATACAACTTACTTAGCTGGAGTGTTTGACGGCCACTTTTTGATTTATTACACGAAAACTATGGAAGACAGTCTACCCCATATCGATTATTCATAAGTAAGACACGTTGTCTCGGAAGAATCTTACTCCATGCATCAATTCTTAAGAAGCAAACATCGGATTCATAAATCAATTGGTTGCTCCGACTTTTCTTTGATGATGACCGTTCTCAGTCAGTGAAAAGACAAGAAGATTGATACCTAATAATTATCTCTATTCTGATCCTTTCATTGTTCAGAAACTCAAAAAAAATGAAAATCTACCTAAAACCCAGAAATAGTACCTTCTTCATAATCTTCATCGCGATTCATCTTTCACCATGTTTCAACGAAGGCGCCCTCGATGCATTTGAAGTTTGCGGTGAGAGTTACAATTGTGGAGAATTGGTAAACATCAAGTATCCCTTCTGGGGGAACAAGAAGCAGAAGTCTTGCGGGCGGCAAGAATTCAAACTGAACTGCAGGAAAAATCAAACCACCACAATTTACATAAATTCTGTGGAATACAACGTTCTGAAAATCAACCAATCGAATAATGGAATGAGGATAGCAAGATCAGACCTATTCGAGAATTACTGCCCAGAAAATGAAATCCAAGTGGCGACTATGGATGCGCATCTGTTCGCGTACGCTTCCAACAATCAGAACATATCGGTGTGGTACAATTGCTCGGGGGAAAACTACATTCCAACTCCGAAGAGGTACAAATTTTGGTGCAGTGGGAAATGGGGAAAGCTTGGGAGAGCGAATTATGCATTCGAATCGTCGGCGGCGAATCGGAACATGGAAAAGGGAGAATGTACAATGAATATAGAAGTGATGGTTACGATAGATTTGTTGAAAGAAGGTATAAAAGGGGGGAAAAGTTTGGTGGAGAAGGCTGTGAAATGGGGTTTCGATGTTGAATACGGGAATTGGTATAAGGAAGCTTGTAATGAATGCAATGAAAGTGGAGGCAAATGTGGAGGGAACAAGACGTATCCATTTTACTGCATTTGTAAGAACGGAGTTGCTAATCCTTACGACTGTAAAGCTGCTCTTCCTCCTCCTGCCCTTAAGATTAGTACGTCTCATTTTCCTTTTTCCATTGCATCAATTTTTAATAGGAAAAATATTTAGATGCAATCCAAGCTAGTTAATACTTTGTTGATCTCGAGAAAAGAAAATATATACACATCTTTTATCTTGCATGTTCGAGTATTTTGTGTTTGTACAAATTGTGTTAGTTGATTGTATTTAAGTATAGAACTACGTAAACAAAAATTGAAATAAATGCTAGACTTTTTTTGGGTCGATAATAGAAGAAAGTAAATGGCCAATATGTGAGGTTTAATCTAATTATAGAGATCAAATTGAAACAAAAATGTAGACTAAATTTAAAATATATCCAAAACCTTATTGGTCTAGCTTACAAATAGTGTTTGTCTAGCTATAATGTTCTTGTGCTTTCATTCTTTTGGTACAACAACCTTGTCTAACCACCATTTGCTTGGCCTTACAGAAGGATCAAATGATAATTGGAAGAAGGTTGTCATAGGTACTAAAGTGTAGACCTTGATGTCACATTACATACATTATTTAATTTCTCATGTTTAGAAACTAAATTTAATTAGCAAATCTAATGGCATTATAGGTGTTGGCTCTGGTTTTGGAGGCATAGTGATTACGAGTCTAATCTTTTTCATTAGGCTTCGTTTGAACAAAAAGAAGCATTTTCGTGCTTCCTCCTCCATTCTCCTTCAAAACAATTCTCGTGATCGTCTAATGAAGGAACTTGAGAAAGGAGAAAATTACATAACTGTTCCTCTCTTCTCCTATCAAGAACTTGTACAAGCTACAGACAAATTTAACCCAGCCAACGAACTTGGAGACGGCAGCTTTGGCACTGTCTACTATGGTAAGTACTTTCGAATTTTTTTTATGTAGAATACAAAAAGATAGATGCAGCTCAAAATAATATTGAGTTGACTACTGTTTGATTTCTAACAGGTAAACTCCGAGATGGACGTGAGGTTGCAGTTAAACGATTGTTTGAAAATAACGTTAAAAAAGTTGAGCATTTCCTAAATGAAGTTGAGATCCTTACCCGTTTGTGCCACCCACATCTTGTCACTCTTTATGGATGCACCTCTCGACGAAGCCGTGAACTCTTGTTGGTTTATGAGTTCGTACCAAATGGTACAGTCGCTGATCATCTTCATGGCATCCAAGCAAGACCGGGTGAGCTTCCATGGCTCACAAGGTTGAAGATTGCCATAGAGACAGCAAGTGCTCTGGCTTTTCTCCATGCTTCTAAAACCATCCACCGCGATGTTAAAACCACCAACATTCTCGTTGACAACAACTTCAACGTTAAAGTTGCCGATTTCGGACTGTCTCGACTTTTTCCGACGCAAGCGACACATGTTTCAACTGCTCCACAAGGAACTCCTGGCTATATTGATCCAGAGTATTATGAATGTTATCAACTTACGAGTAAAAGCGACGTTTTTAGCTTTGGAGTTGTGTTGGTTGAGCTGATATCTTCAAAGCCAGCAGTTGACATCACAAGGCACAGAGATGAGATTAACCTGTCGACGATGGCGATGAACAAGATCCAAAATGACGAATTAGACGACTTCGTAGATCCATGTCTTGGATTTAAAACAGATAAAAGGATCAGAGACATGATATGTAGAGTAGCAGAGTTGGCATTTCAATGCCTGCAAAGTGTGAGGGATACGAGACCATCAATGTTGGAGGCTTTAGAAATTCTAAAGAATATAGAGGAGTAGAAGTTGTGGGAAAGAGAAGGGACAATCCCCAGATTCTGTGATTGTGCCTTGGATTAGCAAAACTTCAACACCAAATGGTAGTGGGTGAGTTATTTATTGATGGTTTCATGGTAAAATAAAATAGATGCTATGATGCTAAACTTTCCAAAAGCACTTCCTTCTCTGTAGTTTCTGGAAAAACTACACCACAACTGGAAAACTGTCTTGTAATTTCTAGAAAAACTATATTAATTGTTTATATATTTATAATATAAGTGTTATATTGATTAATAGTTTAATATAATTGTTATATTTCTAATATGATTATAAGTAGGCTAATCTTTTATCTTCATTTAATAGGATTAACTTGGTAAAAAAAAAAAAGAGATTAATTTATAAAATATTTACCTATATGGGACTTCTATCTAAGGAAGGTCATGTCTAGGATTGTGGTATTTAAATTGATACACCCCTACTTAGGAACTTACCTGGGATGTGAAATAATCAAATATTTTATATGCATGCAATAAATGATTAAAATTTATTAAATTATTTAACAAATAGAAATCATATATTGTTAATTATCCAATATAAGTGTTACATTGGGCCAACTTAACAATGACTTGGATAAATTATTAGTCGAATTTTACCGAACTTAACAATGACTTAGATAAATTATTAGCCTATATGGGACTTCTATCTAAGGAAGATTTGTCTAGGATTGTGGTATTTAAATTGACCGTAAGGGAACAACCCTACTTAGGAACTAACCTGGGACGTGAATTAGTCAAACATTTTATATGCACGCAATAAATGATTAAAATTTATTAAACTGTTTAATAAATAGAAATCATATATTGTTAATTATCCAATATAAGTGTTATACTGGGCCAACTTAACAATGACTTAAATAAATTATTTGTCAAATTTTACCGAAGTATAATTGAGGAGGGCTTTAATAACATTGTCTTTAATATCGGTTGCAACCGACATTAAAGCCCTTTAATGTCGTTTGTCAACTGAAGCCCAAAATCTATTGAAGCTCTTTAAACCAACATTGAAGCCCAGAATCCATGTCTGTTTTTTTCAATTATTGTCCTTTTTTAAAAAAAAAAAATCCGTTGTCAAATCATTTCTAATATCAGTCAAAAAGTTAAAAATTCCATCTCGTGTTGGGTCAAAAATATCCGTCATTATTTTTTATTAAAAAATATAAAAAATTGTTCGTTGTAATGCGTGCTTGTTATATTCTACATGGCAAGCCAACAATATTTGTCTTCCACCTATGAATTCACTGAACTCAAATCTGAAATATAACAATAGATAGAACAATACACTCTACCACAAAACTAAATACAAAGTTACTTGCAATGAAGCACACTTCTATAATAATTTATCTACAAACAAGAATTAATATTTCCAATCCATTCTATAAATATTCATCAAATATGAAATAAGCACACTAACCAATATTTGTATATCGATAACACACTTTCATAGAACAATAATTATAATTATCAACCACCTCTATAATAGTCATTTCTCTCATTCACAAATAGGAGTGTTCAAATAACCCATAACCCGAACAACCTGGACTACCCAACCCAAAATGTAAGGATTAGGTTAGGTTGGATTGAATTTTTCTATTTTTATTGGGTTGGGTTGGATTGTGGGTTGGCTAAAAAAAACTAGGTTGACCCAATCCAACCCAAATTTTATATATATATATATATTTAAAGTTTGATTACTTTGTATTGATTAACTTGTGAATTTTTAATATTTTTATTTTAAAATTATTTATGATATTTGTCTTTATTTAAAGTTTACAATAAATATCATGATATTTGGTATTTTGAGATTTTAGTTATTAGTCATGTGTTGTATATATAATATTTTTCTTTTAAAATTATTATGATATTTGTCTTTATTTAAAGTTTACAATAAATATCATAGATATTTGGTATTTAGCATCTTAATTTTATGAGATTTTAGTTATTAGTCATGTGTTGTATATAAATTTACATATTTTTCATTAAAAATAAAAAAATAAGTTCTAACCCGACAACTCAACCCGAATTTTTAGGGTTGGGTTGGGTTGGGTTGGAAACTTTATTTGGGTCATTTGGTTTGCCAATGAAACCAACTCGAATTTTCGGATTGGTCCAAAAAATACTTTCAACCCAACCCAACCCAACCCATCCCATGTATACCCCTATTCACAAATATCAATTGGTACTTCCATGAATACTTACACCAAATACCCCACAAAAAAATTATACATAAATTTTCTAATAAACAGATCATAGTTAGATAACAATTCGTCTATTCACAAACCAACGGTTAATACTTCGGATTCA
This sequence comes from Benincasa hispida, assembly GCF_009727055.1. Taxonomy (NCBI): domain Eukaryota; kingdom Viridiplantae; phylum Streptophyta; class Magnoliopsida; order Cucurbitales; family Cucurbitaceae; genus Benincasa; species Benincasa hispida. The sequence goes on along the minus strand of NC_052356.1, from coordinate 38,482,408 downwards.
TTCTAAACTTGCATATTTTACTCAAAACTCATCAACAGTTCATTCTAAGCTAGCATTTACATTCTATTGAGACAAAAACAAGAAGTACATCCTTACACAAATCGGCCAACAAAACTTGCCCATTAGATTCGAATTACGTCAATCTCTCCTTGGATATTGCATTTTTTTTGTATTGAACTACAAAAAGAAAAAAAAAAAGATAAACTCAACATAAGTTTACGTCATTTATTAAATTAAAGCTAGTATATAAAAAAATAAATAATTTACGTACGAGGCTAATAATGGGAGTAGTAGGATTATGCACTATTTCATATATATAAGCATATAGTACCTATAACCTACATAATCTAATTAACGGGGGCACTGCATATAAAGAAGTTGAAAACAATTATTCTTATATTCGAATGAATGTTAATTGTTAAAAAAAATGAATGCAAATTTACCTTTACAGGTTTCCATTTTGGAGAAGACCGATGGTGTTGGAGATCGTGCTTGGTTTGCCATGTTTTCAATCCACTAAATAGTTTGAAAACATTAATTAAACATAAATACTTCAATTAAGAGCTAAGAAAGTTCAATTACATTTACATATTTATAACTCTACGAAAATTCTCTTGAACCTTACTTTGAATAGAGTACAAAACACAACAAGCAAAACTACTAACCAAGTATATATCCTTCAACTAATTTAATTCCAACATTTCAAAGTTTTAAGAAGCTTAATCATTGGAACAAAACATAAAATTAATGAAATAACACTTGAACCACACCAATCAAACTTAATCAACCAAGTAAGACCAAATTAATTTATATATAATTGAAAGAAAAGGATTTTGATATACACTTGAACCACACCAAACAAGACTATCAACCAAGTACATATTCTTTAACTAATTTCATTCAAACATTAACAAATTTCAATAAGCTTAATCATTGGAACAAAACATAAAATTAATGAAATAGCAACTGAACCACACCAATCAAGCTTAATCAACTAAGTAAGACCAAGTTAGTTTATATACAATTGAAAGAAAAGAATTTTGATATACACTTGAACCACACCAAGCAAAACTACCAACCAAGTATATATTCTTCAAGTAATTTAATTTCAACATTTCAAAATTTCAAAAAGCTTAATCATTGGAACAAAACATAAAATTAATGAAATAACAATTGAATCACACCAATCAAGAAAAATATATGTTAAAGTTTATAATTTTTTATGGCCAAATGACTATACATGTAATAGTTTTTGAAGCTACAAAAATTATAGTTAGATGTAGTATTTTTTAATATGCAGTCAAAATTTTATAGGTAATCCTAAAAAATCAATACATGATTTCTAGTTTAAATGCTTTTATAAATTATTTTTAAAAAAATCATATACAATTTCAGGCGAGGAAGGAGAACTCTAAGATATATCGCAATTTTATCTTCTCCAATGAACAAAATTTTAAATTTTTCAAAAGGAAAAGAAGAGGGAAGAAAACATAGCAAAAGAGTACTTTGTGGTTCAAGAAATAGATAAAATAGAAAATCAAGAATCTAATTTAGAAGTTGAAGTGTTACGTGTTAAGAAAAAAAATTAAAAATAGTACCTTAGAATATTCATTTCTTCACATTTTAGTTTTTATGTTGTATTAAACGTCACTCATGTAATTATCTTTATATCATTGAAACACTACCTTTTTCTATTTGAGTTATATATATATATTGGATTTAATATTATGCTTACATTTTTTTACCGGTTAAAAAAATTTACATAAAAATATCATTTTATCTAATTTTAATCCATGAAGATCAACATATAACTTTAATTTTTTGTTGCAATAAAAAATTTCAGTTTGCACTCTAAAATGAATGCAAACTCTAATAATCTTGAATATATACTTCACAGTCCAATGGAATACAATTCTACAAGTATGATACAATTATAAATCATCTTATATATTTCACTATATAAAATATATACAATTATATCCATTATTTCTTTCATTGCTTTTTGAAATAATATCAATATTACTATTTTAAATTAATATTTCATTGTACCTTCAAATTTTCAAAAATGTTCTTTTTGAAAAAAAAAAATCTTTTTCCCTAATCAATCCAAACGTTTCAAAAATGAATTTAGCTGACACTTCAAAACAAATTGAAGTATGATTATATGATTACCCCTACTGCCCTTGCATGGGCAATCTTTTATAATCTTGAATTGTAGTATGTTTTTGTTTATTTTCCTGTCCAACTATTTATTATTATCTTTTTTAGTTCAAATGTATCTAGTAAGGAACAAAACTTATGGGATGCATTGCAAGAAAATCCAGTCCAATGGATTGAAAGTGGGTGGACAGAAAGTCCAGAAAGTCCAGAAATTCTTAGCATTTGCATGAAATTGGAGATGAATAGATGTTTTTACCTATCCAAATCTTCTAAGCTTTTCAACGTCGGTTTTGATGGGTTTAGAAACCATAATTTTCGCCCAACTAGAAAACTTTTTATTCGAGAATAGTAAAATATATGGCCTTTTTCCATTGAATCTTGGACGAGATATATGACAGCACAAACACTCAAGCAAAGCACACAGGCAACCCACGGGCAAACCCACAAAGATTGAATCACAAGCAACAGAGCAATCACAGACGAAGCAACCCACAAGCACGGAGCAACGGAGCACACAGATTGAATCATAAGCAATGGCAATCCACGGTCAATCGAAACGGACTGAACGGGACGAACCTACAATTGAAGGAACAGCTGAAATCAAACTGAAACCGGACTGACATCGGATTAAAATCTGAGGAACCCACAAACGGCGGAACACACAGACCACGTGAAATCTGGAAATCGGGCTCCACGAGCTTGATCTCGAGCAGCGGAACAGACAGAGACCACCGGAAACGCACCGGAAAACTCCACGCAAAAGACCCACACGAACAGAACATCCACGCTCAGATTACGATCGGACAGCGATCGCTGAACCCTAGGGCTCTGGTACATGATAATTTAATTATAGTTTATTGAAAAATATTGTGTATTTTATAACGGAGAAAATAATAGAGAAATTTGGGCCAATAACATAATATCTGGCCCATAATGTCAAATGATCCGATTTTTTAAAAAACTGTCAATTGACCTTCTGTTGACGTCATGACAGTGTGAAATTACAATAATTGCCCCCGATAATTGTCTCGCTATCGCTAGATGATTCTCGCTCTCGCTGTCTATCTATCTTCCATCGTGATATGATTGTTTATCACTGTACGATTAATTTGAAAATTTTCAAGAAATCATCTGTCTACAACTTAAAATCATTAACACATAGCAAACATGTAATGGTGAATTCTTTAAAATCTAAACTCATTTGAACATAGTTTTTCGGAACCAAACGGAGTTTTCAGAACGGATTTTTTAGAACGAAACGGACTTTTCTTGAACATGGTTTCATTAGTGTTTGTAGGAACGTGATCTCAAAAAAGGTATGTAAATAGTATAACGAAAGAGGTGTGAGAAAGAGCGACAACGAGAAAGGTGGAGAGAGAGAGAGAGCGACAACGAGAAAGTGAAATAGAGCGACAATGAGAGCCAGAGGGAGCGATAGTGAGAGTGAGAGAGAGCGACAGTGAGAGGCGACAACGAGAGTCATGAAAGCGAGAGCAATTGAGAGCGACATCGAGAGAAATCCATGTGTACTAGATGATATTCATCTGCTTAATAAAAAAATATTTTTTAGGGATGATGCCCTAAACTCTCGTGTCCTGTATTTTGTAAACACAGTTTTGTACGAACGTTTGTGATGTATAATATATGATATTTTCTTCACTACTTGTCTTTGAGCATTGGATGTTTTATTTGCTTTACCACAAACAATAAACTAAAATCTCTGGTTGTCATTATGTAGCTTAAGCATGTATGTGGTGACATACAAGTGGATCATGTCTTAAGTGATAACCAAAATGGTCTATAGTATATGGATATAGGAGGAAAACCTTATCCTGGTAACGCTACGGATGCGGCCTGCTTTGTGGAATAGTTACAAATGTTGTGATTTGCTACAAATGGTCTAATTCAGACCATTCATGTGGGGACATGTGAGCGAGGGCGTCCTAATACAAAGATTTTGTATAAGACCTGACCACGAAGTGTTAATGTCACACCCCGTCCCAGACTGCTCTCTGAGCCTAGGAAAGGATATGACTGCAGCAGTTATCAACCCTTTTGTTGACACTTACTACCTAAAAAATCTAGCAAAAATCTCTGATACCAAGATGTAACTCATACACAGCGGATGCCTCTCCGGAAAAATTTATTAATTTTAAAAACACAACATATTTAGAGTGATTACATTACTAGTTTCATAAGTCCTGATGCCCAAAACCTTAGTCCGTATATGAACAACTGTAACATGTGTACAATATTTACAGTAATCACCTAACAGATGGGTTACAATGTCTTTGTCTTTTAGTGGCAGAGCAGATGCAGAACTATCTCCTGAGGATTTGACCGCTACCTGGGGGAAAGGAAAATATTTGAAAATGGGTGAGCTTACTAGCCCAGTGAATGACGTAAGAAAGAAAATTGGTTCTCATGCAAAAGTCTCAATAAAGAGATTAAACTGAAATATAAATTTCTACAATAACCTTGTACTGCAGTATAAACATTTTCCAAGCATAAAGCATATAAAGCTATTTTTATCAGAAAACATTAAGACTGATCCTGAGTTGAGAATAACTCTGTTGTGGTTAAGTCCCAACATTAACTGCTAGTCAAGAGAGAACCCTTCGGCTCAATCTCTGACTGCTAGTTGATAACGGGTAGAAATGCACGTTATCATAGTGCTAAGTTCTTAAACAATGCTGGCTTGCATTGATAAAACATGTTAAATTGCATAAAAAAAGCATCAGATTCATAATATTGCGGTTGCATGCGTTTATCGCATTAGAACAGTTGATTTTCGTATTTTTGTGCAGAATATGCGATGTCATCTTGCGATCATAGGAAATCATTGGTTGAACGCAACATCACCGTAAGGCTTTGCGGTGATCGTGTTCGCAAATATTTGATCGAGAAGGATTGTCGCAACTTAGTCAGCACAACATGGTGGATGCATCTGAGTGAAAGGCTAATTAATCGCGATGGGACAAAAAGCTGATGACAGTCGAATCTGAATTAAGTTGACAGTTGATAACGATCACAATTACATTCAGCTCTTCGGTGATAAATATTCGGCGCATCAGTCAGGAATTAAAGTCGTCCCATCTGTACAATCATGAGAGAAAAGTCGCCTTTCACCCTGGATGATCTATAAATACCAAAGGCATCCTTCAGAAAAAGGGTTAATCAATTCACCAGTTTACGAAATTAAGAGCTCAGCTCGTCTTTATCAATAGTTTTTCCTTTCGTTTTAACGTGGAGCAAGAGAAGAGTGGTGACGCCGGAGATCGCTCAGGACAACTCGAGAGAGAACCTTGAGGCGTAGAAGTAAAGAGCGAGCCACTCTCGCGAGAGCGAGATAATCTTTTAAACACGAGTAGAAAAACAGCGTAAAAGCCTGGGTAGCAACTTTATTATATACTTGCATTGTTATTTTGTACTTCATCTTTATATTTGTATAATGGAAGTTCTTGTTCTACAGCTGTTCACTCTTCTAGTATGCATGAGTAGCTAAACTAGTCGAATGGGTTGAGAAGAACTAAGCTAACATGACCTAGAAAGTTCATTGCTTGCGATTGTCTTGTTTTATGTTGTGCCAAATATCCTTTAGAGCTACTTGAGAGAGAGTCTAAAGAAAGAACCTAATGACTCGAGAGAGCTAGGTTAGAATGGACTCGAGAGAGCAAGATTAAAACTACATAAACAATAGAGACTTGGAGATAAGCTCTGTTTGTCAACCTGCATCGCATACATCTTAGAGATGGGAATGATATTATGTGGTCACCTTATTTTTGTGTGTGTCATTTTGTCATCACATAAATAAGAATAGAGGCTTATGTATAGGTCCTATAGACTTAGCGCATATATCGCATGCGTTCTAGCCTTAGAAGCCGTGGCATTCGCACCGAGAGGTGGTTTACTATTATATGCATGTTGCATGATCGCATAGCATGAATGCATCCTAGGAAGTGTTAGCCGAAACTTTTATCAACCTGTTCACCGCATACTCATCGCATTTCCCATTTAATCAACTCTTTTCAAACTCTGCCGCATTTGTTTATTTTTCATTAACGCAACCAACAATTCCAACAATTTATTTATTTATTCGGTTACTGCAAAGTTTTCATAAAAATTACCAACGCAACCTATTTTCACAAGTCCCTGAGTTCGACCCTGGACTTACTAGGAAACTCAGTGGAATTTACACTTGGATTCCGCTGAGGAAACTTGAGTGCACAACGCAATTTCACCATCGCATATCAACCATAATTCACTTCATAAAATCAAGCATCAAGTTTTTCGCATCGTTGCCGGGGACTTCAGCAAAATAGTGTGCTAACGGTAATTTGTTGATTTCTTTGCAGACTCTTAATCTCTGGCGATTACGACCCGGAGATTGAGAGAACGTTTAGACGGAGACTGAGAAACCGCTAATAGCAACCACAATCAGATAAAGAAGAGATGGCAAAGTAACTTGGAAACGGAGCACCAAATGATAACAATGTCATGACAAATCCAATCCTACTGGCAAATGATCGCAATAGACCCATTAGAGACTATGCATCGCCAAACCTCTATGATTTGTCTCCAGGAATCATGAGGCCTGCCTTCGATGGAAGTCAATTCGAAATGAAGTCGGTGATGCTACAGATGATCCAGACTGCAGGAAAATTCGAAGGAAGGCATGGCAAGGACCTGCATGCCCATCTCCGAAGCTTTATTGAAATATGCAATACTTTTGTGTTCCCGAATATTTCTATCGAAGAAGTTCGACTAACTTTGTTCCTATTTTCTCTTTGTGATCAGGCTAGGAAATGAGTGTTTTCTCTCGAACCAGGAGAGATCACTTCATGGGAACAGGTCGTGGAAAAGTTTATGAAGAAATACTTTCCACCTACTGAGAATGCCAGACGAAAAAGTCTCATTACAAATTTTGAACAAGACATGGACAAATCGCTCAGCGATGCCTAGGCGAGGTTTAAAAGGTTGGTCAGGGATTGTCCACACAACGGTTTGCCAGATTGCCTTCAAATGAAAATCTTTTATCATGGTTTGAATCCCGCTTCGCAGACCGCTGCCAATGCGACAACCGCTGGTGGTTTGCTCGATAAAATGTAGGACGAGGCGAAGAATATCTTAGATCGCATCTCTAAGAACCACAAATATTGGAGAAAGAGTGACCAGAGATTGAGAATCAAAGACAATGACGCAAGTAATGGTGCTATTGCTTCACTACAAAATCAGATGACCGCAATGATGAACTTAATCTAGGGAACTGCGATCAGTAGCCCAATACCGCAAAATAGGAAAATCAACGCAATCAGTCAAAACACCGTAAGTGACTTGCGGTGATGGGCATGCGATGGAAGATTGCTCGCAAAATCCACAGTCCATTTACTTTGTAAAGAATAACCCCTTTTCGAATACCTACAACCCCGGGTGGAGAAACCACCCCAATTTTGCTTGAAAGAATCAGCAAAGAATTTCCAATCCGTAGCGCAAAAAGAGGGGCCACCAGGATTCCTCCCACGCAACAACGGTCAAACAAACAATCAAGCAAGTAGCTCAAAACTACCGCAATCCTCTTCCTTGGAAAGCCTATTGAAGCAATACATAGAGAAAAACGAAACTGTGCTTCAAAGTCAGGCTACATCCATCTGCAATCTAGAATTACAGATGGGCCAGATAGCGAGTGAGCTAAAGAGTAGACCGCAAAGGGCTCTGCCGAGTTCAACAGAACTCCCACATAACCTAGGAGGATCAGGTAAAGAGCAATGTCAAGTTGTGACATTGCGAAGTGGGAAGACTGTGGAGGGAGAAAAGAAGGAGCTTAGTCGGATAGCTCCTATTGCGGCTGAACTTGAAATTGCAGTGACGCAAGAAGAAGAAGGAGAAAAAGAAGCAATAGAACCAGAGGTTGCGTCAACCTCAAAGCCAACTGAGATGGGAACCGTGAAAGTGCAGTTACCCTCTTTCCTACAGAGACTAAGGAAGAAAAATTGTTTGGCTTTGATCAGAACATTAATGAGCCTTGTGTTTACAACAAAATCATTAATAGCTTAGTAGCTTTCCTGGTACTGTATGTGGATGATATCCTACTCATTGAGAATGATGTAGGGTTTCTGACTGACATTAAGAAGTGGCTAGCTGCCCAATTCCAAATGAAAGATTTGGGTGAGGTGCAGTATGTTCTAGGGATCCAGATTATTCGAGATCGTAAGAACAAGAGGTTAATCTTGTCTTAGGCATCGTACATCGATCAAATATTGATCAGTTACAGAATGCAGGATTCCAAAGGGGTTTATTACCCTTCAGGTATGGAATCGTTTTTTCTAAGGATCAATGTCCTAAGACACCTCAGGAAGTTGAGGAGATGAAACGGATTCCCTATGCTTCAACTGTTGGAAGCTTAATGTACGCAATGTTATGTACCAGACCCGACATTTACTATGCAGTAGGGATTGTCACTGTTATCAGTACAATCAAGGATTAGATCACTGGACAACGGTCAAGATGATTCTCAAGTATCTTCGGAGAATGAGGGACTACATGCTTGTGTATGGAGATAAGGATTTGATCCTTATAGGATACATAAACTCTGACTTTTAGACTGATAGAGATTCTCGTAAATCAACATCGGGGTCAGTGTTCACTCTGAATGGAGGGGCTGTAGTGTGGCGGCATCAAGCAAGGATGCATCGCGGATTCTACTATGGAAGCCGAATACGTAGTCGCTTGTGAAGCAGTTAAGAAGGCAGTTTGGCTAAGGAAATTCCTTACTGATTTGGAAGTTGTTCCAAATATGGATTTTTCAATCACTATTTATTGTGATAACAGCAGGGCTGTGGCAAATTTGAAGGAACCTCAGAGTCATCATAGAGGCAAGCATATAAAATGGAAATATCATTTGATCAGGGAGATTGTGCATCACGGTGATATGATAGTCACTAAGATCGCGTTAGAGTACAATGTTGTCGATCCACTTACAAAGGCTCTCACGGCTAAAGTCTTCGAGGGTCATCTGGAGAGTTTGAGTCTACGAGACATGTGACATCTTGTCTAGGACAAGTGGGAGATGATACTGAGGTATAGAGTAGCAGTCCCCACTGGAATCAAAATCTTTAGTTGGATCGCTACCATGTGGGGGGGTTCGATACAATAAAAACAAGAGATGGAATTCCAGATTGAACAGATGACCGACCTAGTTTATTGTATATTGTACTTGTATTTTTCATGTATTGTACATTAGTCACCCGAGGCATTAGAACAAGTGGGAGATTGTTGGAATTGATGTCCTAATTCTCCCGGAGTCTCGTAGTTTGTAAACACTATACACATTGTTTTGAATAAAATAAAAGTTATTTTATTTATTACTCATATCCAATAAACAAAGATCCATGGTTATTGTATGTAAACTTGAGCATGTATATAAGATATGCAAGTGGATCATGTCTTAAGTGATAACCTAAAAAGGTCTATAGTATAAAGATTGAGGAGGGATACCTGATCCTAGTGACACTATAGATACTGCTTGCTTTGTAGAAGTTTACAAGTGTTGTGAACTACTACAGATGGTTGATCCTGATCATTCATATGGAGACATGCGAGTGGGGGTATCCTATACAAAGATTTTGTATAAGACTGGACCACGAGATGACTAGTCTCTTTATATAATGTCGTTGATACTTGAGACTTACATCTCACCTAAACGACCATAGGTGACATGACCTTAATCCTGAGCGTTTTGGGAATTCCTGCCTTTGAGGGTGGTCCTTTGATTAGTATGGGAGAGAGTAGCTAGATTGCCAATTCAACAAGCCTACCTTTTTGGGGTTTTATCTAATTTGTGAGTTGGGAACTCAGTTACACAAGATGGAATTCACTTCTTCCCCAAAACAGGGGTAAGTAGATAGATTGCTTCCTTAAGGGCTGATTCCGGATCTTAAACATAGTGGTCACAGCTTCTCTTTGGAAGAGAGGATTCAGTCATAGTAGGACTATAACTTATGTTCATTATAGGGACAAGTGGTACTTAAGGAGTTAGATGTAACTACAGGGGCATAACGGTAAATTGACCCAACTATACTTACGAGCGATCTGTGAAGGAATATCGCACTGTTGATTGGTTGATATGGACACAAAATATATTTGTAGTAAGGAAAGTGTAGCTATCAATCTATAGTGAAGTGCCTGATGATAACGGGCAGAAATGCACGTCATTACAGTACAAAATTATAAAACAATGCAGGATTGCGACGATAAAAATATATAATATTGCGTCCAAAAGCATTAATTTTGCAACATTTTGATCGCATGCGTCCATCGCATTAAAACAGCGAACTTATGTATTTTATGCAGGAAAATGTGTTAACGTTGTTGGATTTTATGTCCTAAAACTCGTAGTTTGTAAATTAATAAACATATTCTATTTTGTTTTTCGATAAAGTTGTTATTGAAATTGTAATCTTAAATCCAATAAACTAAGGTCTTGAGGCTATTTAATGTAGTTTGAACTTTATGTATTGACATAAATATGGATCAAGTTCAAATATATAGCCAAAATGGTCTAGAGTATATAAATAAGGTTGAGCGCCTTGTTCTGAGGACACTATGGATGTGGCCCACTTTGTAGTTAGTACAAACGATGTGATCCTGAATCGTTCATATAGAGATATGTGAGTGAGGACATCCTATGCAATGAGTTTGCATAAGACTAAACCATGAAATAGTCACTTTTTACGTTCTAAATACCGTTTTATGTATAAAACTGATTATTTCGTTAATTGATGACCAAGGTAACTTAATCTTAATCCTGAGTTAACTATGAACTCCTGTTCACTCGGAATTATCCTTAGATCTGCATAGATGAGGGCAGCTCATTATCGCTGGCCCAATAAGCCTCCCATCTCAGGGGTAAGATTAGTGGATAGCTGGGAACATATGGTGCAAGACGAAATTCACTCATACCTGTTATAGGGATAGTAGATAGGTTGTTCCCTTAATACTGAATCCAGGTCTTGAACAAGGGGCCCCACCCTCTCCTTGGCCCGAGAGGGGTTCGGTTTATAGGTTGGACCTTAAACCAATTGTTCATTAGAGGATCAGTGGAACTTAAGGAACAAGATGTAGTCTTGGGGATAAAACGGTTTTTATGACCCAACTATGATTACGAACAACCTGTGAAGGATTAGCTTACTGATTATGGTTATATCAGATGGACAGAAAGATATATATATATATAGTGAGGGGAGTGCAACTACGGGACTTTAGTGGAATGACCCGTTAGTTAACAAATGTTGATTAATTAGGTTAAAGAGTTTTATCGGTTAATCTCAGATTGTTGGAACCCATGATCTGTAGGTCCATTAAGTTCCCCTACTAGCTCATATGGAATAAACGTAGAACAGTATGATAGAATAATTCGAATTGTTCGAATTAGGTGAAGAGAGAGAAACCGACAAGTATATGTGATATAGTGGTCAATTTTTCAGTTTAGAGATACAACTTTAATATTTAAATGTGATTTAAATACCAAGAATATGAATACGTTCATATTCGGAAGCTCAGAACTAATGGAAATGGTCAAAGATGTAAAAAGTCAAAGAGTTGAATTTTGACTTTGAAAAGTCCAACTTTGATCGACCTTATATTCAAATGTGATTTGAATTTCGAGAAAATGAATGCGGATTCATGCTCGGGAGGTCAAAATTAGTCAACACGGAAAAAATCATAAAAAGTCAAAATGTTGACTTTTGGTCAAAGTTTGACTTTGACAAAATGACTATTTTTCCCTTTGACTATAGTTAGTGGGAAAATCCAAACATTTGTTGGATAATTCCACTAACAAAATAGTGGGCTAGGTGTTGGCTTATAATGGAGACATTAAGCCCACTTAGATAGTAGATTCTAGGTGTTGGGTTTTTATGAATTGATTTCATGTTATTTTTGCATGGCTGGTTTCTATAAATATGGGTTTTGAATTTGGATTAAAAACTTTTGCTATGTTTGCAAAAAATAGTTTTCAAAATTGGGCTGAAAAAATAAAAACCCAACCCAAAAAATCTTCATTTTTTTTCCATCTCTTTCTCTATCTCGGGTTCTTCATCCATCGGGTCCCACAACCCAGTTCTGAGTCAAGAGGATAGTATATCAACTCTGGTAGTGGTTCAGAAGAGTTCGGGTTGAGATTTAACGAGGAAAAGCATCTTGGGATCTTCAAAGGTAATTTTTAATTACTGTTTTTTCCTTCAATTGCATGCTAATTTCCTTTAAATTAAAAGAAATTAGAGTGTAATTAGGTCATTTTTTCTCTGTGTATGTCTCGTGTTCCATCACATGGTATCAGAGCATGCTTTAATTACGCTCAATTACTTTTGGTAGGTGTTTTTTTCCTTTCTATTCAAGTGTTGAATGAAATGTGGACTAAAGTGGATTTATTATGATTTTGGCATTGTTTTTCTTTAAATTTCTTGTGAAAATTTATAATTGCTCACATGTTTATGAGCACTAATGTGTGAAAAAGGGTCTATAAATTTGTTGGAGTCATTAGAGTTGAAATTAGGTTGTAATTTTTTTAATCCGGGAGAAAGGATAACAGCAAAATTGAAGGATTTTTTTTATCACAGACCCGGAATTAGCCTTCAGACCCAACCCGAGCAGCGATCCGACCTGGTTCGGAAAAGCCCCACGCGTGCCAGCTATCGACGAAGTGCTCCAGCCCATTCTGCGACCCGACCTGGTTCTCCGCCTGAAGCTGCCTCGCGTATGTCGTTCGCCCGCGACCCGCGCATTCAGTCTGACCCGACCCACCCCGCACCTCCGTTGACCGTGCTAGCGAGCGTTGACCAGCCGGTCCAAATTGTCTGGATCGGTCCGTTTGATCTGGTTAAGCCGGTTTGATTGGTTCAACTTGGTTTTTAGTGTTTTTTGGGCCGGTTCGAGTTGTTTCTGAGCGGTTCCAGATGGTTCAAAGTGTTTGAAGTCAGTTCTGGGAAGCTGGTTGCTATTTTGTGTAATAAATTAGTTATTTGTTTGTTTTTAATGCCAAAATCGGTTCACTTTAGTGTTGTTTACCTATTATGCATGTGATGTATAATGTTGTTTGATTATGTATGCATATAGTATGCCATATAATTTTAAAACCCCACCATAGGAAAAACATGTGACATGCATTTATTATTTGTTATAAGTGTTATAAAATATATACTATACATGCTTAGTTTTAAAATAAGTGTTATATTAAAACATCTTTGTTTGAAGGAAGCATGTTATAGATAAATGCTCTAGGGTTATAATTGTTATAATTTATTTTATAATTGTTATAAAATAACCTAGACTTCTAAAATCTATAACAAAGATAAGATACATGCTAATTTAGGGTTAACCATCGAGTAAGCCCAATTTTTATAGAAAATAGGTCGATATCTTATAAAACCGAAGTTACAAGAAAACTCAACCGGTAAGATCTTGGCAAAAAGTCAGATAAAATGACTAAGGTTGGAGGTATTTAAGTTGATGATTCACGGAACACCTACTACCTGGAGACCGAGCCGACGTCTGAGTTAGGTTAAACCAATTTTATGAGCATGCGTGAGTGGTGTGAGGTAATAAATTTTTTTTATCACCTAGACATCTTAGGTTAAAATCCAGTATAAAAGTTATATTCGGATGAATCACCTAGACTTACGATATGTTTAGTTAGCGAGAACACTTCAGCTAGAGAGAAGTAATGTACTTTTAGCTCTAGCGTCCCTAAGAGTTCACACCGTGAGATTCATGCTTGGCTTTAGGCCGCCCTGGGAGGGGACTCCATTCGGAGAGTGCTTGCATGAGTCAATACCAAGGTGAATAGGGGAAGTTGTTCATAATAAGTGGGAGAAGGAAGTGTGTCAACACATCCTACAGTCTCTTCCATTAGGTCGCACCGTGAGATTCCTATAATGTGTCTGCATGTCTGTCCTAGAGCGACCTTACCAATTGGAGGGCTGTATTATAGGATTCGAAACTTCGCGAACTCTAAAAGTTGATAGGGTCTCTCAGGTCCGTTTTCATTCTTGTCTTTCCAACTTCAGAAGCATAATGATTCCGATCTTTGAGGTCTGAAAATGGAGGGTCACACTTACGAGAATTATACAAGTACTAGGTTGCAAGTTGGGGCCCACAGGATCTTGTGTTGTGTATATTATGTATATATGTTAGCTATATGTTAAACCCTATTGATTTGTGACTATTGGTTATATAAGCATGTTTGTTATTATTAGGGTTTCTAAGCAGGTTAGTAGGCAGTAAGTGCCAGCAAAAGGATTGGTAACTACTGCAGTCATAACTCCTTTCAGGTTGAGAGGGTAATCTAGAAGGAGGTGTGACATTTGGGCTTGTTGATCTTCTTCGATGATCGGCCTTTGGGCTTGATGAGTTTTTTGGAAGATCGGTCTTTAGGCTTATTGATATTCTTGGGTGACCGACCTTTGAGCTTGATGATCTTTTTGGATGATTAACCTTTTGATGATCTTTTTGGAGAATCAGTGTTTGCACGAGGTTTCTGGAGAAACTTGTTTTGTGGAGTTGAACTTGTGTTTGTGTTGATGTTGATTTGATGCGAATGTGGTTTGATCTCTAGTACTTGATCCTCTAATTCTCTCTCGATTGAATACGTATACTTGATGTATGGATCAGAGCGTGTGGATGTTCTTGAGCTTGAAGTCTTGGAACAATGCTTATATCTTCAAAAGACTTCAGTCTTTAAGTATAGTCAGCTTCAGGAGTTAAGGAGTCTTCTGATTATTGGGAGAATTCTTTCTAGGTTCTCTGGAGTATAGAATTTTTTACCTTTACGAATGAAGAAAGCTTCTCTATTTATAGAGTTCTCAAGTGGGTTTCGTGGACTTGGGCTTGGTTGGTCCATGGACCTAGCCCTTGGGCCCAACTAATTGGATTTGGGCCTTATATGACATTTAGGTCAAATTAAGCCTTATATGACATTTAGGTCAAATTAAGTCTTTTTTTTTTGCTCAATTGGACTTTTAGCCCACATAATAATATCAAATTGGACCGAATTAATTTTATTCAATCCAGTGGTTATAAAGTAAACATGTGGCATCATCGAAATTCGCCAATTTATGTTTTCAACTTCAATTTGGGCATATGTTAACTTCTAATTAGTCTCAAATTCAGTTATTTGGAATTTCGTCATTAATTTAGTAAATGATGTGACAATTTATGATGGGTCCAAAATTTCTCATTCAACACCATGATACATGAATAAAGACAACTATCTCTATTAGATCTTTTAGGTGTAAAATCAAAAATAAAACGAGACCATATCATTCAATTTTAGAGATATGTTGGAGGGATTAAACATATTTGCCTCAACTTTCTTCTTCTCAGTGCACCTCGAAGATTTGAACTTGAAATTATTTTTAAACTGCCTCCTGACGAATGCAACGTTGTGTTAAAGAAATAGCACAAAAAAAAAAAAAATAGCAAAAAAAAAAAAAAAAAATAGAGATAATCACTTGGAAGGAAAAAAAAAACTTTTATTAACCTACAAAAGACTTTTTCACGCTCCCAACAGTACTCACGCGCTCACTCTTTCTTTAACTTGGCTTATATGTGGATATTCTTCTTATTTCTAGGCACGAGTTCCTTGGAGTCCAATCAAAAAGATTTTTCGAGACTTTTCATGGGTCTAAAATATTTTAAATGTTTCTATGAGTATATCCTTATCTAATTTATATATTTAGGTCATATTGTAGATACTCCACGAAGATTCTCATATAGTCAATGTTGACTAGTTGAATTAATTGTTGATATAGATCTCCTTTCCTTCGACGGATACAAGAAGGGGATAGACATCGTTTGTTGGATAACTCGGGATAGATATTTTTCTCCTCTTCCGTTCTCTTCCTTCTACTCCCAAATTTTATTTCTTTTTGTCCCTTTTTCATCTTCCTTCCTCTTCTCGATCTTTTCATCTCTCTCACTTTTCTCTCTTTTTTTTTCTTCTTCTCCTTTATTCTCTCTATGAGTTTATGTCTTCTTCTTCTTGGCTGTTGTGCTGTAGAGCAAGAGCCTGACAGCAAGAGCGAGAAGATATTGATCTATGTGAGAGGAAATAAATAGTGAGAGACCCAATCTGCATACACAAAGTCTTGTTTTGATAATTTCACTTGACGTCAACAAAATGTCAAAAAAACCTTAAATTCAAAAAATAGCAAAATTCATTTCCCCAAATTGTGGGTCATCCATAAAATTCAAAGTGAAGTGCAAAAATAACCCAATTAACACGATTCATATCAAATCACAGGAATGTGACGTTTGCAAAATCAATAAATCCAAACAATTGGTTGCCTATAGTCATGTTCGTTGTGTCTTGTCTCTTTAGATTTCAGTCTCTATTACTCCGACTTTTCTTTGAAGATGACACACTTCATCCTCTTCCTCACATAAGAGCTAAGCTTGGATTCCGCTATTCCTTCCTCATAACCCATTTTATTCACTCCTATCCAATACTCTATACAAAACCCAGATTTCTATTCCCCAAAATTGAATTCCAGATCCTTCCCATTTCTTCTTTCACAACTTTATTTGAGTTTTATGCTCCTCATTCTTCTCAACTCTTCCCCTGTTCCCTCTGCTTATGTTGCATGGTTCCTCAACTGCGAAGATCCGTTGAGATGCGACAGTATTCCTACAGGGGATTTTCCTCTCCAGGGAAAGTATGGAACAGAAACGTGTAGTCATGGTGGTTATTCCATGTCAATGAAGGTCAAATGCGATGGACTCGATGCAACCATACAGATTCTGGGAGAAGATTACGAACTCCTGGGTTATAGTATGAACGATTCTATTCTTATAATAGCTTAAATCGGTGTTTCAGATCAATTTTGTTTGCTAGAAAAAAAACATTTCGTCAAGTTCCATCTATGCGTTAGTTCCTGCATTTAATGATTGCAGGCATTCCCAAACATCAGACAAACCTACTTGTTCTATAACTGAATTTAGGTACCTGCCATTTGAAAACATAACCCGGTTTAATCTTGATAGATATTGTTGGATAACACGACGGTTGCTAAAGGAATTTGGTGATGATTGGTATAATAACCTGGTTTTGTGTTAGCTACGTCCAGAACAGAGATAGAAAAAAACCATTTTTATTATTATTTTGAGTTCATATTCCTTCATGTTTTGTATTGCAGAAAAATCAAATACGTCGAGAAAAACACTCTCTATAGGTACTAAAATTGCATTACAAACCTCTCTGGCTTTTATTGAGCATACACATTTTGAAATCCTTCCTCAGCTTCAACTGTCACAGGAAGCATCATTTTGATAACCTTTATCATTATCCCTTTGATCTACTACACAAGGAAGATGACCATTAGCAGCTCAAACAAACAAGACATTATTGAAGAAACCATAAAAAGATATTCCACCCAAATACCAAAGCGATATACTTACTCAACCCTGAAGAAAATAACAGATTCCTTCAAGAACAAGCTTGGCCAAGGAGGGTTCAGCATAGTCTACAAGGGAAAGCTGCCTGGTGGTCGCAACGTCGCCGTAAAACTTCTAAATAAATCCAAAGACAATTGCCAAGATTTTATCAATGAAGTCATATGCATCACGACAACTCCCCATGTAAATATAGTCACTTTCTTGGGGTTCTGTTGCGAGAGCTTTGATTTATGAATACATACCTAAAGGGTCATTGGACAAATACATATTTCACAAAGGACTAGAAAAAAGTAGAGTTGAACTGAATTGGAAGACATTGTATAACATCATAGTGGGTGTGGCTCGAGGATTGGAATACTTCCATCGTGGCTGCAATACAAGGATTCTGCATTTTGATATCAAACCACACAACATTCTTTTCGACGATGAATTTTGCCCAAAGATCTCGGATTTCGGGCTTTTCAAGCAATGCAGGGAAAAACAGTTATGTGTCCATGACAGGTGCAAAAGGGACAATAGGATTCATGGCTCCAGAAGTAATAATTAGAAGCTTTGGCAAAGTTTCCCACAGGTCAGATGTTTATAGCTATGGAATGTTGGTTCTTGAGATGGTTGGTGAAAGGCAGAGTCCCGACAAAGGAGTGAGAGATAATAGTGAAGAGTATTTTCCTGATTGGATATATAAGAATCTTGCAGAAAGTGAAATTTATAGAGATTGTAAGCAGTGGGGAGAAACAGAGGAAGAAGAAGAAATAGCTAGAAAAATGGTTGTTGTGGGTTTGAATTGCATTCAAACATTGCCGGACGACCGGCCGTCGATGACTGAGGTAGGGGCTATGTTGGAAGGGAGTGTCGATGGCTTACAGATTCCACCGAAACCAACTCTCCTTGGACATCCTGCAGTTGTTTCTTCTTCCACCACATGACACTGGAGATCACAAAGGTGAAATTTTGCTCTCTTTGAATGGCAAAAATTTTAGTCTCAGATGGACAGTCTCGTATATTCTTGAATTGAAGTGAGTTTATCTGGTAATTTGTATGCACTTCAAAACAGATTGAAAGTATGGTTATATGATTGTATTCCAACTGGACAAAACTTTTGGCCAATCTTGTATGATCTTGAATTGTAGTAAGATTGTTTTTTTTTTTTTTTTTGCTGTCCAGCTATTATTCTTTTAATTTTGTGTTCAAATGTAACTAGTGAGTAACAGAACTTACGCCACGCATGGCAAGAAAATCCCATTTCATATGAGCAATACTTTGGTTGTGCATTCCACTTTAATCAAACACACAGAAAAATCTAAAATATTGTAATAAAAAAGTAACACTAATTAACATAAAACAGAATGTAATTACATCAATATGAAATACTCTTAACAATTTATAGGCCGATCTCTTTTCAACATCATCAGTGGAAATCGACAAAACCTTTCTTCCAAATCAAAGTATACGATTAAGAAATAAGAACAAAAATTGAAAACCCACTGATTTGATCCAAAATGGAAAATTTTCAAAAACAGAGTATAACATATTTTGAAGAGATTTGACCAGCTAAACACAAAATGTTTCTCTCTCTGAATTTGCTTAAAGAAAATATGAAAGAAACTGGAAAATTGTAGGAAGGTGATAGAAAACTCCAGCAAAGGAAATGAAACCAATGACCAAGAAAAACTGAAAAGTCAACGATCGAATGAGATAGCCACCTGACGTCAATATAAGACAACGTCCTGACGTCGATGACTCCTAATTTTGTTAAGCATGAAAAAAAAAGTCTATTTTAAATAGTCCAACACTCCATTACATTTCCATTAACATCTCACATATTGCTTTTATTATATTTTCACATTTGGTACATCATTACCTCATCAATACTATACTATACCATCATTATTTCGGGCTAAGTTCAAGATTAATTTATTTTTTAAAAGTAATGACATATTTATATGGTACATAGAAAAGAAATTACAAAAATAAGAGGGAAGAAAAAAGTATTTGATAAAAATAGAGTAGCAAAATTGTGTACTTGGTACACGTTTTTGTTTAAACCTCCATGTCAGCATATGACCCTACTATCGAACTCGTGGACTCCATATTTTTATTATATTTTTATTGTTTTTTTATTTTAGTGGATACAAAGTGGAACAAATCTATTTGAATTTCACGGTAAAACAAAGATATGTGAAAAAAATCTACGGGAAAACAAATCTATGTGAAAAAAATAGATTTAATCTTCATTCGTGACTAGAAATTTGATTCAATTTCTATTTTATCGTAGGTCTTTAAAAATTTTAATTTCACAGTAAAAAATTCTCCAAAAATACTAAAAAAATAAAAGAAGAAATAGAACTTGGGAAAAAATGTGAAAAAAATTAACCTTAATTTGTGGCTATAAATTTGATTTAATTTTTATTTTATCATAGGCCTTTTAAGAATTTGAATCTCACAGTCAAAGATTCTCCGAAAATTAAAAAAAACGCTAAAAAATAAAAGAAGAAGACGGAAGTTGGGGGAAAATGTGAAAAAAAATAAATAGATTTAGTCTTAAATCGTGGACGGGTACACAATTTATGTGTTGACTCAAAACTTGTGGACCCCGTCCACGATTGCACAATCCTATTTTTCTCAATAATTTCAAACCAACCTTATTTTTGTCAATAAATATTAAAATAACATTATTTTTTAAAAAAATTCCATTATTTATATTATATTAATATTTTATTGACACAAATTCAAACTTCATTTAAAATATAACATTGATGTATCGTATTATATCACTAGCCATTGAAAATTCATTCATTTAAAGTATAACAACCGCGTGTCATATTATATCATTTGGTATTTAATATTGTATCAATGTAATATATTAGCATCAAATTCAAGTATATTATTAATATATCAATAATTGATATGTGCTCGTTCAAAATTCAATTAAAGTAAGTCATTGGAAAACTAATTTCAAGAATATATTCAAAGTATTTGTAATATATCAAACATTCATTTTAAATTTCCAAATATTACATTGTTGTATTAATTGTATAACAACACAAATTTAAAATTTATACAAATATTTCTTTAAGAAGCATATGTTCAAGTATATCGATAATATATCAATACTCATTCAAAATTCAATTTCAAATGTAACATTGATCTATTAATAACTTATCAACATTCTAGAACAAATTGAACCTTTGTAAGTTGTTGATAATGTACTAGAAAAAAAAATATATTTTGAATCAAATGAATATAAATTCCAATTAAATCTATAAATAATGACAAACAAAAAATTAATATATCAATAATATCAATAATATACATTATGTATCAAACATAAAGTATAGTAGATTTACTTAGAAAATTGAAATATTCAAACCACAAACCTCTGCATACAAGTTGACCTATACACATTTTGACATGTTTTACTTGTATTCGGTGATCACTAGGACAATTTCTTTTATATATTAAGGGTGTTTTTAAATATAGAAAATTGCTGCAAAATATTTCAAATATAGTAAAATGTTTCTATCTACTACTGTCGCTGATAGATGTCTATACCAATATCTATCTTTGATAGACAATGATATTTTTCTATATTTGAAAATATTTTCAATAGTTATGTCATTTAGAACAATTACACAATATATTATTACTATCCTATAAAATGAAATACTACAAGAAATTATACTTTTCTCAATGAAAAAAATTCTCAGGAAAAGCCAAAAAAGTGTCAGGAAAGGCTTTCCCAACGCTTTTTTGACTGCCGGCAAGGTCATCAAAAAAGCCTCGTCAGAAAAACTCTATCCCAACACAAAAAAATTCCTTCATCGAGAAATTGATCTTACGACGATTGGAATTGGGAGGAAATATGCCAGTGCCAAAATGGTGGCTTATTCGGCAAAAGTCATCTTTTTTTACGCCAAAAATTGGTTTATTAGTGTTGGGAGAAATACCCTATAGCGAGTTGAGTTACGCTCTTATTGGCATTAGTTTCAAGAAGTTAATTACAATTACATAATATCTACAAAACATAAGTTTTGAAATACCTACAAATACAAACCTGCTATTATATAATAACCACAAAACATATCTTGATTCTTCTCTACTTTTTTACTTGAACATAAACCTCAAGATACCTACAAATACAAATTAAAATAGTTTATGTGCTATTAAATAATTAACTTTATATATTATATATTTATTCTTATAACAATAAGAACATTAATACAAAACTTAAACAAAAAGATGTATAATTCTATACTTGAACCGAAAAAAAATATATATATTGAAACGTTTGCGGTATAACCAAAATGTAAGAATGAAGTAATTGAAAACTTTTAAACTACATGAACAAAAGTGAAATTAAGACGAAATTACAAAACTAATTTAATTTTTGTAAAAGCGTAAGAAAATAGAGATGCAAGCCTAAATTAGAATCTGGGCTTAGAGAAAGAACATAAAAAAGGTAAAAATATGACATTTTGCAGAAACTTTGAAAAGGGAGAAGATTCAACACATTGAGCAAAGAACAGAAGCATGCTTCGGATTTGAATTTCCTTCGACAACATTTTCCTCTTTCACTGTTCTGCTTCCATCCCCACAATATCCCTCATTTTCATTCTCACATTTCCTGCAACAGATAACTTTTATTCACCTCAAAATCATCGCACCCATAAATTTTCAACCAAAATAAACTACCCAAAAGTCCTTCTGAACGGCAGCACGGGCGAGCTCTGATACAACTGGCTACAGCACAACGTCGGAACCTAGGGCTACAGAACTTGCCGGATGATAGCTCAGACAGAGGGTTCGACGGCGGGGGATGGGTACCGGCGATGGGAACAGATATGGGTGGCAACACCTAGACAACGTGAGGAAGAAGAAATGGGAAAGGGGATGCTGTGGGGGGTTGAGGCACGGGAATGTATTTCATTCTCATTAATTTTATGATAAAAGGATTACTCATTAAATAGAGGAAGAGTAGCATGAAGAACTGAAGAACTGAATAACAGACTGTCTAAGAGATTGCACCTAATAACAATATTTATACAAAATTACAAACAGAAAATAGTATCGGAAATACCAGCCAATCCCGGCACCTAAGAAAATGGCGTGGAGATAGCTAGTTTCATATGGCGTCAAGTAGGTAGGTTTTTCTGACGGTAAAAGTAACCTTAGGAAAAGACACTTTTCTCTAAGCTTTTAAAAGTGTTGGAAAAGGTTTCGGTCGGAAAGTGTAAAATTTCTTAAAATGGTGAGGCCGGCAGGTTTTGTCAGGTGACATTTAAAAGAGACCGATAGCATGCTGACGTCTGCATAACTGTCATTTATATATAGCAATATTATATCAAAATCCGTTGGCTTATTCGTTCATCATCTTCATGGTAGGTTGGTAACCGCCGCATAACTTTATTGCAATATCCACTTAATAACTGCAATTTCACAAACAAACTTTATTGTGTTTTCCAACCAACGCCAACGAAATTAAGCAGACAAATCTAGGTTTAAATCTTATTTTCGTCCAATCAACTTTTAATAATATTCTATTTGAGTCCCTAAATTTTTAAAAATGTCTGTTTAAGTTCTTAAGCTTTTAATATTATTTTATTTTGATCTCTAAACTTTTAAAAATGTTCGTTTTAGTTCTTACATTTTTTAAAAAATAGTTTTTTTAGTCTTTGATATATTAAGATTTTGTTGACTCTTTAACCAAATAAGTTAGTTACGTTAAAAAATGTAGAGTTTCAATCTTGAATAAGGTGACAACACGAAATAATTTAAAAGATATTTGTAGTTCAATATTTTGTTCATTTATTATTTTGACTTATTGATTACACATTTTACTTCACCTAAATTTCAAAAACAAAAATATGTTTTCCAAACTTTGTTTGAAAGTTGTGAAAACACTTATTATAAATAGACAACAAAATAAAAGAATTCATATCATCGTGCTTATATATTTGGCTGGTTGGAATCTAATAATATGTTGTCTGTTCTAATTTTATCAAAATGATATATACACGAATTTGTAAATATATAAAAATAAAAGAAAATAAATTTTTTTGATCATCTGTTTAAAATATTGAAATTCTATAGTGAATTTAATATATAATACACACGTAAAACACAATGTTGTAACAAATCAATTAACAAAGAGACAAATTTAAATATCAAACAACAAGAGTAGAGATACAAATATTGGTAAACTACTTCGATGCAATATCACCTATTCCGAAGAATTGTTTACTTAGTGGAAAGAAACTTCAATATCAAAAGAGTTAAGCACTCAACCTAGACTAAACGACTACAAACAACACCTTTTAATCGAGTACAACAAAATTCACTAACAGTACATGTAAATATTTTGTGTGAACACCCTTAGAAAACTGTAATACCACATCTCATTCAAAGTGCTAGCGTTGAGTAGATGTTCAAAGATGTAGATAATCTTCTTTGCAACAAAAAGAAGCAGGTCCTGCGAATCTGCACAATACGCTATAACAAACTAACAAGGAAAATATCTCTAGCAGACTCTGCACAACACGTAACAAGGTGCTTGACATCTGTCACGGTACATTACAAAACACTTTGTCGGTAATAAAATTAGTCAATCTTTCTATATAATCTAATTTGCTAACCATGGTTAATTATTATTTAAGCAGTAGGGCAATTCCCTCTAATTTTGTTTCTTTCCATCATGATCAAGTTGATCTTCAAAATCAGGCCTATCCCAACTGCTTCTTGCTCAACTTAAACCTCTCATATGACACTGATATTTTTGACACTTTTTGTGGCTGTGGTTCGTTCAACTCTCCTTTTTGTCTTCCAATGGAGGAGATATTTGTATTCGTGAAGTCAAGTAAATGGAGAGCATTCATTAGGCAGGGTCCTACCAAAATTGATTTTACATTTTTTCATAAAAATAAAATGTCATTTTCTAGGATTTTTAGAATAATATGGGTTGAAATTAATGAAAGGAGGCGTCGACTACATTCATTACCGACTGCATACGAAACGATTTGAATGAGTCAATAACTTGTGAGTCACATTGGAGAAAAAAGAACTTAGACCTTTACATAACAACAATGTTAAATTTGTAATTTGAAAAGAGAGAATTTACAAAATAAAGAAAAATGACTTTGATGCTAAAGTCAGAGGTGTAAAGTATGAAAGCGCCCAAACCCATCGAATCTCCAAGCACAATAAGTTAATGCTAAGGTTTAAAGCATCAAAGTCTATCTAAATTTGAGTCTCCCTCCTTATGGTGTCAGTGAAAGTTAGAGTCCAAGGATGAGGTTGAAATCACTACAAGAATTTTGGGCTTCAATGTCGGTTGGAAAAAGTGAAACCGGATGTATAATGTCGGTTTAAAAAAATGGATCTTTAATGTCGGTTTTCAACCGACATTGAAGATAGGCTTTAATGTCAGTTTAAAACTGACATTAAAGGTCTAATTTTTTTTTTCTTACTTTATTAAAAAATCCAGTGCTAAGGTTTAAAGCATCAGAGCCTATCTAAATTTGAGTCTCCCTCCTTATGGTGTCAGTGAAAGTTAGAGCCCAAGGATGAAGTCGAAATCACTAAAAGAATTTTGGGCTCCAATATCGGTTGGAAAAAGTGAAATCGGATGTATAATGTCAGTTTAAAAAAAACGAATCTTTAATGTCGGTTTTAAACAGACATTGAAGATAGGCTTTAATGTCAGTTTAAAACCGACATTAAAGGTCTAATTTTTTTTTCTTACTTTATTAAAAAATCCCTTTCATTTTTCAACACTCTCACGCCTATCTCTCCTACCTAAATCCTTTTATTTCTCTCTTACCCAAACCCTATCTCTCCTTGGTCGTGCGAATCAAGGTGTCTGTCGTCCGTCCGTGGTTGTCTGCTGTCTGTCCATCAGTCTCTGTCATATTTGGGTCTCTCCTTGGTCGTGGGTCTCTGTCAGTCTTCAACAACACAGATATGTAGTCGTGGGTCTCTGTCGTGGGTTTGTAGATCTATAGAAATCAACAATAGTTCTATGGGTCTTCAACAAAGTAGATTTATCGTGGGTGTCTGCCATCAGTTGGTCTTTGTCGTCTGTCCGTGGGTCTCTGTCATGCGTATCACGTCCGTCCATCAGTCTCCGTCACGCTTGGGTCTCTCCTTGGCCGTGGGTCTCTGTCAGTCATCAACAACGTAGATTTGTAGTCGTGGGTCTTTGCCATGGGTCGTAGATCTGTAGAAATGAACTCTAATCTGTAGAAAGAGAAAGACAAAGACAAAGGAGAAGGGAAGTTGTTATTCTACAGTTTGGCACTGCAACGTGGAGAAGAGGTCAACGAATTTAGAGTAGAAATCAAGTCCAACCATTAGTAATTCCATCTAATTATGGGGCCTTCACCTTGGGTTTTTATGAGAATGGATTGTTGTACTATAACAGTGAAGGAGGGGCTGATTCGGTCTTATTTTTTTACTGATAAATAGATGTGAAGTTGAAGAGAATTTAAGCCTCCAAAGTCGGTT
Source organism: Benincasa hispida (assembly GCF_009727055.1). NCBI lineage: Eukaryota > Viridiplantae > Streptophyta > Magnoliopsida > Cucurbitales > Cucurbitaceae > Benincasa > Benincasa hispida. The sequence goes on along the minus strand of NC_052356.1, from coordinate 38,456,302 downwards.
TTGGTGAGTTCATTAAATTCCTTAAACACTTCTTTATGTTCAAAATAGGAATAATTCGAAAAGTGGAATTTAATTTGTTGGGATTGGTGTCCTAATTCTCCCGGAGTGTCGTTGTTTTGTAAAGATACACATTGTTTAATGAATAAAATAAGTGTTATTTAATTCTGGCATTTACTCATATCCAATAAACAAAACTCCTTGATTATCTTATGTGAACTTAAGCATGTATATGTGATATACAAGTGGATCATGCCTTATGTGATAACTTAAATTGGTCTGTAGTATAAGGATTAAGGTGGGATACCTGATCCTGGTGACACTACGGATACGACTCGCTTTGTAAAGGTTTGCAAGTGTTGTAAACTACTACAAATAGTAGATCGTGACCATTCGTGTGGAGACGTGGAGCGAGGGTGTCCTATACAAAGAGTTTGTATAAGACCTGGACCACGAGATAACTAGACTCTGTATATAATGCCGTTAATACTAGAGACTTGCATCTCACCTAAACGACCATTGATGACACAATCTCAATCCTAAGTGTTTTGTGAACTCCTGTCTTTGAGGGCAGTCCTTTGATTAGTTTGGGTGAGAGTGGCCAGATTGCCAACTCAACGTACCTACCTTTTTGGGGACTTGTTTGATCTGGGAGCTGGGAACTCAATTCAAAATATGGAATTCACTCATTTCCCGAAGCAGGGATAAGTAGAGAGATTACTCCCTTAAGAGCTGATTGCGGGGCTTGAACATAGTGGCCACAGCTTCTCTTTGGAAGAGAATACTCAGTCATAGTAGAACTATGACTTATGTGCATTAGAGGGATCAGTGGTACTTAAGGAGACAGATGTAACTACAGGGGCATAATGGTTATTGGCCCAACTGTACTTATGAGCGATCTTTGAAGGGTTGTCGTACTGCTGATTGGTTAAGATGGACACATAATATATCTGTAGTGAGAAGAGTTCAACCGTCGATCTTTAGTGGAGTGCCTGGCAGTTAACGGATGGTGGATCCTGTGACCAAAGAATTTAGTCAGTTATTCAAGTACCGTTGGAGCTTCGGATCTACAGGTCCATGGGGTCCTCTTGGTAGCTTGGATTCTGTTGAGGATCAGTTTTTGATGTTGATTTGAAATGTTCAAATTGACAAGAGATATTTTGATTATATATGATATAATCGGTATGATGTGTAAGATACATCTAGTGGAGGATTGATGTAAATGAGATTTACATTAAGTATCATGGAATAGAAAAAGCTATGGTTTATATGTTTCATGAGATGAAATATTAAAACTATAGGTTATAAATATAGTATGATAAGTTGGTTATCATTTATGTTTATAATAATATTAATTATTAGATAATTAATACTTTTTCTTTTAAATAACCAAAGTAGTGGGTGGTTATTAGACCATGGTAACCGTGAGTTTAAAAGGAAAGTAGTTTCCTATTTTGAAAAGAAGTTTTTACAAAAGTTTGAAAAGAATTTGAGTTTTCTCTCGGCGAAAAGGAACTCACGGAAGTCGTCAAGTAAATACAGATTTACTAAATGATGGCTAGGCGAGCTAAACAATCGTGCAGGTGCGAGCTAGACGATCGTGCAGTATTTACCAAACGATCGCATATTTGCTAGACAATCACTGGCCCAAGGTAAACGATCGTGTAGAGTCTGTAGGTGACAGACCGAGCTAAACGATCGCATAGTTTTTGCTAGACGATCGCATAGTTTTATCTAAACGATTGGGCATCGACCTATACGATAGGTCCCCGACTTCTCCCACTTGCCCAATCGTGTACGCGATCGTGGTTTCTTTCGTTCATCTGCCTCATATCAAGTCCGAATAGAGCCTACCCTCTGGATTCTCACACTGAGAATATCAAGGTCGCCTTGTTGGTGGTGTCAGACTCAACTCGACACAATATTTCCTTCAAAATAATTACAGTTTGAATTAAGTTCTTTAACTTTCATAAGTCAATCACTCTAAATTTTTAAGAAAAGGGTTGACAAGTGGAGAAGGTGCACCCAACACAAAAAGGACTTCATAACAACATTAATAACAAGTACAAGGTAATATTTATAAGATGCTTATCTTAAAAGTCTATTTGTTCTAAAATTTTGGATTAGATTCAGTATCAGAATGCTATGACTATCCTGCAGTTATGGTAGTCATAGCTTAGTTGTTTATGACTTCCATTGAGTGGTTTATGGTAGTGGAACTTCTTAGGTATCCTTTGGTAGTTTATATTTATGCATTATTTGTCCAAATGAATCTGGTTGCACTATGGTAGTTTATGGATTATTCATGTATTGTGGGTTAAGTTAATTCTTCATTATCATCGTCGAATCTTTTGTTATCTCTTGTCTAATAATTTATTGTGCTTTTTCGTCAATATGAATCTAATTTGTCCTTGGAATCTTGTTTGGATAATCTAGGATTGACTCTCGATAGCATCTTTTAGTTGAAGATGTTTTTTGTGGTTTCATTTGATTGAAGTCTTGTATCTGTTTGGTGTGCTTTTTAATTGCTTGAAGTTTTAGTGTTGCATTAGGGAGCTTTTTACTTTTTAGTTATATGGATAATGTAAAACTTTTTAGTTGGAGATGCTAATTTCCTCATTTCCTCTTTCATATGCTTATGCTTATGTTTTGGCATATTTTGGATTTTTATTATGTGATCCGAGCTTATGTATGGTTGTTTATAACATAACATGATATCTTGGCCTTCTTTGCAAATTCCCACGAAGACTCGAAATCATATATTTACAAGTTTTAGTTGGTATTTTATAGTTTAAAAGTAAGTTCTTGCCCTTTTTTATACACCAATAAAAGTTGTTTGGATCTAACAAAATTTTAATTTTCCTATTTAACACTTATGAGTTTTGGTAATTTGTTGATTACCTTGGTTTTAGAGTTAAATTATCATCTCCAATTCCTCTTTTGTGACATATTATTATGGATTTGTTAAAGCAATTAAGAATTTATTTTGTACATGTACAGGTTCATTGCCTTGGTTTTAGGGACATGTCGTTTTTAACTTTTTGACCGACATTCTTTGAACTCGATCCCAGCTCAGATCAAACCGACGTTCAAAAAGAAAAAGTCACTAAGGTTCGTCGTTCTTTGAACTCGATCTCAACTCAGATCTATTCCAATCTTCGAGCTCTGGGTCAGATCCGTTCAATCTTTGATTTCCTTATTGCTTTCCATTCTTTGTACTTTTTCTTTTTGATAGGAATGCGGTTCGTTCAATAAATTCCTACCTCTCTATCTATCTCTGAGATGTTTGGATTTTTCAAAACTTCATGGACATGCAGAAGAGAAATACTATCCCCACTCGGACCAAGACATAACTTTTACTTATTCAAATAACAATTAAGGTGAAGCAGGGTAAGTGTCGGCCCAGCAGAGTACTTTCGCCGTTGGTGTTCTTTCCGATCTCTACGTATTTCACCACTCCACCAAAAATTCCCTCTGCCCCTACCTACTCCAGCGCTTGAAATCATTCGCTAAACTAGGTTAGTTTTCATTTGTAAATCTATAAAGTGTCAATGCAAAATTGGGGTATGTAGAAATTAGAATAGCTACCAGGTGGAGGCTTTGCAGGTGGATTTGGGGCGTTCAGTAGTCAGCAAGGACGTGGTGGTTTCTATACTTTTGGTGCTGCCTCTGGTGGAGTTGGAGGATCTGGAAAACCTCCTGAGCTTTTCACTCAGATTAGAAAGTAGTTTTATGTTGACTATCGATATGCAGATGGTAGAATGTATATTTTCTTGTTAAATTTCTATTCAAATAGATTTTTTTTATGCAAGTCATACACATACACACACATTTACTTATAATTATGGAATAGGTATTAGATTTTATGTCCTAAAATTCGCAGTTTGTAAAAGATATACATATTCCATAGTCAATAAACTTATTATTGATTCTATAAATTACATACGTAAAAGTCTGAATCCAATAAACTAAGTTCCATGGCTATTACATGAATACTTGAACTTTATAGAGAGACATAAAGATGGATCAAGTTCGAGTAAATAGCCAAAAAGGTCTATAGTACATGATTAAGGTTAGATACCTTATTTTGGTAACACTATTAGATACGGCCTACTATATAGTTATTACAAGTTGTTGTAAAGATACTACAAATGAAGTGATCCAGATTCGTTCATGTAATGACATGAGAAGAGGGGGCATCCTATGCAATGAGTTTGCATAAGATCGGACCAAGAAATAAGTCACTCTTACTTTATAATATTGTTTACTATTTAAGACTAACTATTTCGCTTAGATGAACTAGGTAACTCGATCTTAATCCTGAGTTAACTATGTCATGTTTATTCGAGATTATCCCAACGTAACTCGAAGGGGACTAGACGACTTGCAGACGAACGAAATCAAGGGGGAAATCAGAAAATCGGAGAAGAACGGACGAGTGGACGAACGAACGACGAGCTCGAGGGAGAAATTGGAGAAAAAAGGCGTGTGAATGGCGAGCTAGACGGGAAATCGGAGAAGGGAAGAAGAAATTGGGGGAAAATTGGGGAAGAAGAATTGGGGAAGGCGAGCTCGAGGCGTGATTTATATCGAACTTTTCCCGAGGTCGTCTGCCAGACCGTCGAGATAAAGTTAATAACTGTCGATGGTCACCCACTAACCGTCAGCAGAACTTCGTGTTGGGGTTGATGCCCTAAAGCCTCGTGTCCTGTAGTTTGTAAAAAGTTTGTACGAACGCTTGTGTTGTTAATATATGATATTTACTTCACATCTTGTATTTTATGCTCAGTTCTTGTTTTATTTGCTTTACCACAAACCAATAAACATAAAGTCTCTAGTTATCTGTATGTGACTCAAGCATATATGTGGTGACATACAAGTGGATCATGCCTTGAGTGATAACCAAAATGGTCTGTAGTATATGGATATAGGAGAGAAACCTTATCCTGTTAATGCTACGGACGCGGCCCGTTTTGTGGAATGGTCACAAGTGTTGTGACTTATCACAGATGGTCTGATCCTGATCATTCGTGTAGGGGACATGCGAGCGAAGGCATCCTATACAAAGAGTTTGTATAAGACCTGACCACGAAGTGTTAACGTCTCGTTATATAACACCGTTCATGACAGAGACTTCACTTCACTAGGATGACCATAGGTAACATGACCTCAATCCTGAGTGAGTTGGGAACTCCTGCCATTGAGGGCGGTCATTTGATTTGTATGGGTCTAGTGGCCAGGTTGCCAATTCAAACCTACCATTTTGGGAATTCGTCTGATTTGGGAGCTGGGAACTTAGCTAGACAAGATGGAATTCACTTCTTTCCCGAGGCATGGGTAAGTAGATAGATAGTTCCCTTAAGGGTTGATTCCAGTGCTTGAAAGATGTGGCGCCACATACCTTCTCTTGGCCCGAGAGGTGCTCACACATAGTTGGACTATGTTGTATTGTTCATTAGAGGAATCAGTGGTACATAAGGAGTAAGATGTAACTACAGGGGTAAAACGGTAATTTGGCTCAGCTGTATTTACGAGCATCTGTGAAGGGTCATCGTACTCATGATTGGTTATATCCGATGGACACAGAAATATATCTGTTGTAAGAAGAGTTCAGCTGTTGGTCTTTAGTGGAATGCCTGACAGTTAACGGATGGTAGATCTCGTGGCTAAAGAGTTTAGTCAGCTATTCACGGACCGTTGGAGCTTCGAGCCACAGGTCCATTAGGTTCTCTGGGTAGCTTAGATAAAGTCGAGAACCAGTGTTTGAGTTAATTTGAAATGTCCAAATTGACAAGAGAAAGTTCGATTATATATGATAGAATTGGACTGGTTAATTATATATGATATAATTGGCTAAATGTATGAGATACATTATTTTGGAGGTAATTAGATATAAATATGATTTATATCAACTAAAGAAGAAAATACTATAGTAGATATGTGATATCAAACTATAGGTTAAAAATATAATATTATTATATTTATTAATATTTTAGTTGGTTAATTATATGATAATTAACCCAAAAATCACGTTTGGACGTGGGTTAGTGGGGTAGCGTCGGTTAACCGATGAATTAAAATGAAAATAGTTTTCATTTTGATTGTATGTCTGAAGAGAAATTAAAGAGAGAGCGCTGGTGAAAGCTAATCGATCGCTTAAGAATTTCGACAGCCTATACGATAGTCACTCTTCGCCTAAACGATCGTCCACCTCGCGCCTAAACGATCGCATACTAGTTCCGACACGATCACATAGCTTCTCTAAATGATCGTAGTGTATGCCAAGTTTGCTAAATGATCGTATAGTATTTAATGATCGTTCAGTAAAACCTACATGATCGTGTAATGTCTCCTAAACGATAAGCATCGTGCTATGTGATAGCGCCTTTTTCCCTCCCACTTGCTTATCGCCTATACGATATGTGTTTCCTCTTTTCTCTACCAAATTCACCAAAGACCATGCTTTAGGTTCTCACTCCGAGAATACCCGGGGCTCTTTTCTGGTGGTGTCATGTCCACGGCGTTCGTGTTCGTGCGATTGTTCGTGTTGCTATAGTTGACGCTGCTTCTGGGTGTTGGTTGATCAGGTGGAGGGTTCCACTGCGTTGAATTCCGAAGATTGAAGATTGTCTTCAACTGGTATGGCATTCTCTCCTTTGTTATATCTTGTTCATAGCATGTCGTCAATTAAGATTTAACTGTGAGTTTGAATGTATATTGTTGTATTTTGATCACTGTGAGATCAGAGCGATCCGAACGTGCTTATGGAACTTTTCGATAAGAGATCTTTCACTTCGCACTCCCGACGTTGTTCTAACACAACTATCGGCCAGAGTTCCCCAAATTCCCAAAAGAATTTTTTTATATTTATATTGGAATTTAGAACGCTCGAGGCTTGACTGAAAATCGCTAGGATTTTAACGTCGGGATTTTATATCGAACCATTGGCCACTGTAGAAAAACCAGTGAAGGGAAAGAAAAGAGTTACCTGTCCGGCGAGAGGAAACCGGAGATGGCGTGTAGATGGAACTCGAGAGGGACCAAACGACGTGCAGACAAACGAAATCAGAGAAGAACAGGCATGCGGACAAGTGACCGGCGAGCTCAAGGGGGAAATCGGAGAAGAATGGCGTGCGGATGGCGGGCTAGAGGGGGAAATCGAGAGGGGAAGAAGAATCTGGGAAGATGGAGACGGCGAGCTCGAGGCGTGATTTATATCGAACTTCTCCCAAGGTCATCTGCCAGACCGTCGGTATAAAGTTAATAACTGTCGATGGTCACCCACTAATCGTTGGCAGAACTTCGCACTCCCACCAATGTTCTGACACAACCATCGACAAAGTTCCCCAAATTCTCAAAAGAATCTTTTTATATATATATTGGAACTTAGAATGCCCGATGGTTGACTGAAAACCGTCGGGATTTTAACATTCGATCGACGGTTAGAACTGACCGTCGACAATTATTAACTGTATCCCGACGGTCCTCATCAAACTGTCGGCTAAAGTTCCCCAAATTTCGAATTTTTTTTTTTATATTTATTACAATACTTGACGGTTGACTGAAAATTGTCGAGATTTCTACGTTCGACCGACGGTTAGTGTTGACCATCGTAGTTATTAAACTTATCCCGACGGTCCTCATCTAAACGTCATCTAAAGTTCCCCGAATTCCCAAAAGAATCTTTTTATATTTATATTACAACTTAGAATACTCGACGGTTACACGGAACCGTCGGGCGTTATTATAAAATCCTGACGATTCGACGCCCATCGTCGGCCTAGCTTTAAAAATTCCAATAAATGGTTTTTATATATTGCACAGCTCGCCCGACGGTTGTTTGACCACCGTTGGTCTTAAATAAGAACTCCCAACGATTTTTGCTAACCGTCGGGATAAAGTAAAAGGCCCGATGGTTGAATATAACCATCGAGCAAAAGTGCAATAAGCCCTACGGTTTCTTAGTAGACATCGGAAGTATTTAAAAGCCCGACAGTTTGTTAGTAGACCGTCGGGATATGTTTTTATCTCGACCCCTGATTTCCACCATCGGGATAGGTTGAATCCACCGACACTTTTTTGGGCATTGAGAGAAATACCGTCGAGAATAACCAAAATTCTTGTAGTGATATAACCGTGGTGATTAGAACAAATATTTGCATCTTGTTCTCATTCTACCATTGAAAACCTAGAAAAAACAGTGGAAAAATCAAAGTTTACAGAGATAGTTGCCTTAATGACTTAGATATGTGTAAACATCTTTAATATTATTACATACTCCTATCTAATATTTGACATGTCATTAAACAATATATACTTTTTTATTTTAAAAGTTAAACAATGCTTATTTCATACGAAAAAAATGATTTAAAATAGTATGAAAAATACATATATACTAACTATAGTATTAGAAAATTTTCGAAAGTATATTTCGTCCACATATATTGTAAAAATATGCTTAAAAATTCTTTTGTTTTTTCTCTTACTTTGGTTTTGAAATAAAATATAAATAATACATTTAGGAATATATTTTTAGTTTATTCATTTATCATAATTATAGGGTTGAAGAATGAACGGAGATAGAAATATGAGATAAACAAGAAAAATTCAAGAGTTAGGAAAAGTTATATAGATGAGTAGGTAATACGGATAAGAGATAATGTAATAAAATATTCTCAGGTAGGTTTTGTTGGTTGAATTTTTATTTAATTTATTAATTTAGTAAAGTAAGTACTTATTTTAGAGTTGATTAATCTTTATCAATATTTTAATTAAAAGGTTGGATTCGATTATTTATTTTATTCATTTAAGGCCATGAATAGTCAAGTCCATCCTTTTGTCACTTTTATTGTTCAATAGAAATATTTCTAGATGGAGAGAATTTGTCTCAAATTTGAATTTCTCCTTCGTTGGGGAAACTATCTCCAAATTTGAATTTCTCCTCCGCTGCATCAAAGAAATAGATAAAGTAAGATAAAAAGTATGGATTCATATATACTCTTCTTTTATTATTACTTTTTTTTTTTTAATTTCAACAATTACCATTTTTAAAGTCAATTATTCGATTCCTTTAACGTGAAGTTGGGTAAAAGGAAAAAAAAAATATATATATATATATATATTATATATATATATATATATATATTATAGGAAACTTGAAATTGAGGTCTGAGAGATATGAGATAAAGGGAAAGAGAGAGAGAGAAAGATAAGACTTAATTTTGGCATTTTATTTAGAACTTAATTATACAAATAAAAACTAAGACATAAAAATAAATTTGAAAAGAAACCAAATTTGGAGAAAATATAGCAAATAGTAGTAGTAGCGGTGGTAATAGTAGCGGTGGTGGATGGAAATTGGTGGACGCTGCTAATGTAATTAGCAGCTAATTAATTGGGATTTTGTTGCCAAAACCCCAATTAAAAAACAAACTATCCATAATTATAATGAAAATTCCCTTGGATTGTTGCAGAAATATTAAACTGATTATCGGAATTGGAATCCCAATCTTGGCATTCAAGTTGCTCACTTAGGAACTCGACGCTACTTTGAAACAACGATTTCCCCAATGTACAATCACTTTCTTCATTTCCTATCAATAAAATTCAAAAAAAAAAAATAATAATAATAAAATTTATTATTCCTTTTCATAATTTAAATCAATTCTTTTATCAAAATTAATCAAATTTAATATTTACCTTGTGTTAATAACAATGATTCTCTTAAGTTCCCTTCAAAGTCTTGTAGCGATGCCCAGTTATCAAATGCTTGTCTCCTCAAATTCTTTAAGTATGCCTATATTGTATCAAAATCTTTTTTTACTTTTTTTTTTGTTCGTTTAACGAAATCGTTATCAAATAGATGGAAAAAAACGTACCTCAGGAATATTATGGAGGTCACGAAATGAATAAATTTGGTCCCCGATCATGGCTCGAACAACTTCACAAATTGGGTTCAAAAAAAGTAGGCAATTGGGTCCACGAAACATGTAGAGTTTGCTTCCTAGTTCACAAGTCTTGGCATGTTTTACTGTTGCCTCCCACATCTTTTCTGACATTCCTACTCCTAAAATCTACATCCACATAAATATTTAAACAATTATTATAAATTGTTATTCTTTTCGTCGATTTGTTGATATTTTTATTTATCGATAATATATGAGAATAAATACCATTCTTAGCTTTTGTGGATCAATTGTGTAGAGCTTTAAAAATTCTTGAACTGTCTTGATATTGTGATTGCTTAACTTCTTGTGGAAGACTCCTTCTTTTCCAATCTTTTCCAGTCTCCAAACTTCATCATTCAACATTGGAGGGTAATGCTTTTTGTACACTTCAATCACCAAAAAAAAAACCAATTTTAATTAACTTCTTCACTACCCAAAAAAATTTGTAAAATTATACATGACTTTTAAAAGCAATGTTTTTAGTTTCATAAAAAAAAAACATTTAAAAATTTTTCCCAATTCATAGTCACTAGACTGGCCTCGACATGACAAAAAGTTCTAACTTTAAAAAAAAAAAAATTAGTAAAATTTTAAAACTATCAAGGATAGATTATCAATGTCTATCAATATGATATTGACTGTATTTTATAAATATATTGGTTTATTTTTCTATATTTAAAATTTTTTAAAAAAATATTAAATTATTATTATTGTTTTTAAATAAGTATATCTCAATGTATGAGATAAAAAAAATTTGTTAATGCTCACATTCTCCGCGATGATCTTTGACCACAAACGGTTCGGTTATGGCTTCACGAATCCGAGGGAACTTATCTCGGTCGGAACCGGAAACAACCCGGGCGCCAAGCCGAAATTTCCTGCTCCGAATCCAGCTTGAGTTGTCTGTGAATTCAAGATCCCCAATGGTCGCAGCACAATGGCGAAGCGTTGCGTTCATCTCGCCGTGAAGCAGCGGCCTCTTTCCAGACCTTTCTTTCACAATGCTAGCATTAAATTCCTCAGCCGTCCAATCCTCTCGATCACCCGCTGCAAATTCGCCGTCCAGCACCACGATTTCAATTTTTAATAACGATGAAATCGGCAACAACGACGGATCTTCTCCGCCGACTTCAACGGCGATGCGGAGCGGTTTACTTTCCACATCAGTAATTTTACTTCCCGTGAATATGGTAGACGGAAGATTATTTACAAAATATAGTTGAAAACTAGATGGTTCTAGAGCTTGAATTCTCAACGAAGATGCTCTGGTTAATGATCTTGAATATCGCAATAAACATCGATCGACTTCTTCATTCACCTGTACGATTCCAAAATCTCTAAGGAATTAAACAAAAGCCCTAACTCAATCCACAATTACAAACGCGATAAAATGTACATTAATTCACATACCACTTGTCTAAGTAATGGTTCCAATGCTTTGGATAGATGCCTTACGGAATTTACCATTACAACTTCCCCAATGATCCTGAGGAAAATTAGAATATGAATAATCAGTGATCAAGAATTTAGAAATTGGATGCTCTTGAAGGTGCATTACATGAATCCATTAGCTAAAACACATACTTAGCAAATGTTTGGCGTGGGCGCTTCTTTTCAATCCTCTGTTCTAAACAAGACTCTGTTCCGTTGAAAGATCTCTTAGCAGCCATTTTCCGAGTTGAGTTTCCTGATAGCTGATGAAGCATTCATGGAACTTGTCGTATTTATATCTAAATAAAATAATCGTATTAGTTTGATGTAACGTTTAAAGCGGAGAATAAAGAAAAGAAATCAATATTCAATGGAGTTGTAATTTCTTAGTAACTTCTAAGAAATTTCTGAGATGGGCTCACATGAAAGGAAGGTCATTATTAATTTATAGACTTTAGCGTCAACTTATTAAAAGCACTATGTCTCTTATCTCTTGTCCATATTTAATTCCTACTTTTGTGTTTTTATATATAATAAAGTAATGGAAAATGTGTTGTTGTATACTTTCGATGTTTGAATATAACAATTGAATATTTTATAATAAATACCTACCGGTCGTGTCATGTGTGATCGCAAGAGTTGAGAAATTTCTAAGAAGTCACTTGACTGACACAACGATACATAATAAGAGTAAATTAATTCTTTTATATCTTGAATCATACTTTTTAACTTTCATTTTTGTGTTTGTATCCAACTTTTGACATAAAAAAAAAAAAAAAAAAAAAAAAAAAAAAAAAAAAAAGCCAGAACAAAACACATCATTTGGTAACCAAGTTCGCTACAATACCACCTATGTCTAGGGACAATCTGCTCATGGAAAGATGTTTCCATTAATATAAAGTCAAGCAATTACAATGATATACTTGTCTGTAAGTACGCGGCAATTATAATGATTAGGGGGCGCAACCCAACCCAAGTCGGGCGGTTTGGGTTGGATTTAAATAAATGAAAATTTTATAAATTGGGTTGGTTCATGGATTCACCGAAAATAACCCGAACCAAGCCAAACTTATTATTAACTTTAAAATGTATATTTTTTTTTCTTATAATGCAATTAGATATACATATATTTATTTTAGTTTTACTTAATTTCATTAGTTTGTTAATAATTTTTTTCTCCAACAACTCTTAAAAATAGTATTTTTTTTAGCACTTTGGAAATAAATTTTACATTATATAAATTGAAATTAAGTTGTTAATTTAATTCAATATATGAAAATAATTAAATAAACTTTTTATGTATTAGCATTTTACTTCTTTTTAGAACAAAAATTTATATAAATTATTCGAGTAACCCAAACTAATCCCACCCAAATGTTTCATGGTTGGATTGAGTTGGATTCATTTTTTAATGATGCTTATTTTGGTTGAAAAAAATTAAAACCCAAATAATTGGATTTGATCTAAAAAGTTATTCAACTCAACTCAACCCAACCCAACTTACTTGCACCTCTAACAATGACACTCGAATAGTCTAATTTAGAGAAAAATCACTTAGGCTCCCCCAAGTGTGAGACTCCCTCTAAATGAAACTTTTAGGTTCCCATAAGTATAAGAATATTAATGAACGATCACTTATGCTTCCCTAAGTATGAGAATATTAGTGAACAATCACCTAGGCTCTACCTAAGTGTGAGACTCCCTATTAATGAACTTTAGACTCCCCCTAATTGTGAGACTCCTTCTTACCAAGACTTTTATCTTTCTACTTTCAAATGAAGACCACTACACTTGAGGAACTTAGGCTCCCCTAAGTTTGAGAATTCCTTCTCAAGTTGCAGTAGAACGATTCAACAAGATCGAGAGAAGCGCTCAAGATCTACAACAACAATGCACTTCCACAATCCCAAAAATTGGCACATTTGAGGTTTATGGCATACACACAAGACAAAACAGCTCAATGATTCTTCAAAACAGTCAACCCTAACATGAGAATCATATCGTCTTAAATATGTGCAACAGAAACAACTCTAATAGAAATTTTGCACACGTCTCAGAAAATGAAACAAAATCAGAAGAATAAACCGCCAAGGTTTTTCAAATAAGAAAAAATATATTAAGCAGAATCAACAATCTATGGGACATCAGACTATCTTAAATAGCAATTGCAGAGATATCTTGGTGGACAACCAAGTTACAAAATGTAAAATGTCATAGAGAACAATAGCTACAACATTCGTAAAATAATTATTGTTCAACAATCAAATCTCTAACTATTCAGTATCCTTCTATTTACCTTTTTTTAATACATTATGAGTAGGAAAATTTGAACTATAGACTCATTCGACGTTAAATATCTATGTGTGAAATTGAGCTCGATTTATTTTCGCTCCTCCATTTACTTTGGAAAACGTGTATCGTATAAGTTGTCCATTGGTTGTTTTTTAATTAACAAAATGGTGGGTCTTTCTTTAAAATAAAAAATGGTGGGGTCTTATTTTATACTTCATTCACAATCTTTACAAAATCATTTTTCGATAGGAAAAGATGTATAAATACTTAGTTTCTCTCTCTTCACGTCTCCGACAAGATCCCTTGAATTACAGAATCAATGTTCAATTTAAATTGAAATTTAAACCAACTGAAATAATGCTGTGAAAAAACAAGATCAACGGTTGAAGTGAGATTAGCTCAACAATAATTGATATAATCTTCTTTCATAAAATTCGAAAATTCAATCTCCTACGGTTGTTCTACTCAAACAATTGTCATGGCAATGAGCTGAAGGAGATTAATGAGAACCAAGAAACCAAAGTCCAAAACATTGTCATGGTCTTCGTTGGTATCTTTCAGACATATCTTTTGGTTTTCATAAGTACAAGAATTGGTGTGTGGTTTTACCTTTTAAGCTTATTGTGTATCTTCATCTACTTTTGTGATTTTTCTGATACTATCCCATCTGCGACATAATTTGCAAGGAACTCACTGAAACTGGCCAACAAATAACAGCAACAACAATGTCTTCATTAGGTGTTAGTGATAAAGATCGCGACGTTTCATGTCCTTGCAATGTCTCGATATTGTCCTCTCGACTTGAACACATTCTGCAGCACCATATTGATTCTACATTCCTAACACATAATGGTTGAGCGATAGCGTTGAGACGCTCAAAGTATCGTGTCAATGGTCCATGGTTGTGACATTGTTCTCTTGGCCAAACATACTCTACAGCACTATTTTGAGTCACTCCACATTTCCAACTCGCAGTGTGTAATAGTGGTAAACAAATGGGAAACATGTAGAGAAGGAGAATAAGGAGAAAAAAGAGGATGCAGAAGAAAACAAAAAAAAATGGTGACATTTGCCACATGAACCCTAATCTGAGGGGAAAAAAAAAGCAAGGAAAAGAAGGGAGAATTTCGGATGATTGTTTTAAATGGAAAAAATGTTAAAAATATTTTCAAATATAACAAAATATAATTGGTGATAGATAGTAATATTTTACTATATTTATAAATAAATTGACTCATTTTTTCTTATTTAAAATCAGTTGGGAGGTTTTATCCCCTAAATTCAAAGAAATATGATAAAATTTAAAAGTTTTAATAGCGGTTAGTGAGAAAATAACTACTGACCGGTAAAGAAAAGGTAATTATTGTTCAACAACTTACCCTACTTTGAGTTGTGTGTAAGGCTAAAATTAACTTTGGAAATTTCTAAGAAGTTTCTTGCTAGCGACAAAATTTATTATCATGGGCCTTTTTTTTTTCTTTTATTGGAACAAATGAAAATGTTACCTAATTTTGTATCATTTGCTATAGAAATTAAAAATAACAATTTTAAAATGAGATTTAGATTAATTGAAATTCTTTGGTGAATTTCTAGACTTAATTAAATGTCTTTTCTTATCATCTCTTCTAAAAATGTTCAAACCAAGAAAAACTATGCACACAATTTACAGAAACTCAAAACTAAATATATTATGAGATAATAATACATGTTTATCCCTATTACACATCATATTGTTGAGGTCAAAAATAATTAATTGATTAATTAGTTTTGGGTGGTTACATTGATCAAGTAACCTCATCCTTATCCTCTTCTAAATATTGATTCAAATAAATCCATACCCAAATATTTTTATTAAAATATATATATATATATTATTTGTTAAGATTTAATATCCTACTGTTTATTTCCAAAAACACTTCAATCAAAACTATTTTATTCCATACATAGAAGTCATTTTGAGTTATATATTTTCAATTTTAAATAAAATAAATATTTTTAATAAATTATAAATTTAGTTTTTTAAAATCAATTTTTATTAAGATTGGTTAAATTATAACCATACTTTTCTTATAAGAAAATGTACCATGTGAATATGTTTTTAAAAATTTTAATAGAACAACTCATATATAATAATAACAAAAATAGAAAAATCAACATGCATAAACTAGCATGGTAGATACCAAACTTAAGGTTTATTTAAAGTACTAGATTTCTTGTAGTGTAAGTCTCAAATACTAGAATCTAAGGGTTTATATGGGTTGGGTTGGATTCTGTTGGCAACTCAAAAGATCCAAATA
The DNA here is from genome assembly GCF_009727055.1 of Benincasa hispida. Lineage (NCBI taxonomy): Eukaryota > Viridiplantae > Streptophyta > Magnoliopsida > Cucurbitales > Cucurbitaceae > Benincasa > Benincasa hispida. The sequence continues at coordinate 38,440,338 of NC_052356.1, read as the reverse complement.
AAATCTCCAACTCAATCCTTAAAATTTGGGTTGGATTATAACTTATTTGTTACAAACTTCAAATAAAGACAAATATCATAACAATTTAAAAGAAAAATATTAAAGATCACAAATTTCAACCCATATATATATATATATATATATATAACAAAAAAAATAGAAAAAATTTAACTAAATCCTAATCCAACTCAATTTCTACATTTTAGGTTGAGTAATCTAGATTGTTAAGATTGTTGAGTCATTGAACACCCTTACTAGAATCAAAGTAATAATATTTTTACCTTGATACATTTTTAAGCTTTCTGTTTTAGCCCATCAATAATTAATTTGCATAAAAAATTTTAATTTTTAATATTTTTTTCAATAACATTACTTTTTCACTAAGATTCAAATACAGTTCAATTTATTCATTGATCTAAACATAATCAAGAACTAAAATATCTCAATATTTACTTCAAGAAATTATTCGAGAAATTATTGGAAGAAACCACACTATTAAGAATGATTTTGGACCGAATAGTATATTTGACATTTAGCACAAATAGGAATGACAAAGTAAAAAAGACCTAGGGAAAAGGGGTTAGCTTGGATCAGTCTGCTCAATCTCGGACAAGATCGAGGCCGACCCTAGCCAAACATGAAACCAAGTATAAACTTCAGTTCGATAGGTCATCTAATTATCCTGACATGACTCTGAAATCATATAGAACAATTAAGGTCAACTTTCTCTATGAATACATCATCATAGCTAGATATAAGATAATTTAAACACTATAAGAAAATACAACAATAATAGCTTTTGTCTATAGCATTTTTCAAAGTTGCTATTGGAAGTGGGCCCAAAAAAAAAAAAAAAGAAGGCGGTGGTTTAAATTTTTGGATTTCCCTCTCCCTAGAAAACTTAAATCTACTTTTCCCCATTTTCCCACTTCTCCACTAGCATTTCCCTTTCCCTTTCAAATCTCCTTCATAGAACTCCCATTCCATTTCTCCAATCTCAAAAGTTAAATCCTCTGTTCTGGCCGAGCTTCAATCCAAACACCCCCTTTACGGCCACTAAGCCACTGCCGACGACGAACCCACCACCACTAGCAAATTCAAACCCACCTCCCCGCCGCCGTCTTTAACCTCTCCCTCGCAAACAGCTTGTATCGCTTAGAAGTTCAATCACTCTCTCATAGCTCGATCGTCGGCAACAAGATCCATCCACGGCTACTCGCCTTTCGTCTTCGCCGTCATCTTCATCTCATCGGAGATTTGGACGTCTTCGAGCTAGGGCTTGGCTTTTTCGTTTTCAAATTCTCCAATTCTTTGGACTATTCTAAAGCCCTTGACATGGAACATTTTCTAGATGAAGTTTTCAATATTATCATACTAATTCTTCTTAATATGGCTCAAGAAAAAAAATACCTACAATAGTTAAATACTTTCGAATCTTCTTGCAAATCTTAATACATGTGATAGTGCAACAAAACATCCATATTAAGTGGAGCCAATCAATTATGGAACAAAAACTAAAACTTTAATAGAAAACAATATATCAAATAGTTCAACTAAGACATGAGCTCTATTAGTCCAAAAAAAAAAAAAAAATCGAATTATTAAAGACACTTGAAACTCAATAACTTTCAACCTCAACAGTCAGCAAAATATATGTATTTTTCAACGCAACAATTAACAAGAATAGCAATCAAACAACCCCACTTTTCAAGAAAAAGAAATAGTATACATTTTTTGTTTTAGCAATATGTTATGCATGAAATCTCTTCATAGAACTCCAAACAAACAAAAATAAGTACCATCCAAGTTGAGCACAAGAGACGTAAACTAAAAGTGACGACGATGAATTATACCGAGAAGATAGACGAAAAATTACTAGGATTTCAATGCAATTCAAGATTAGAGCTCCTAACTCTCAATTTGAAAGTCTAATGATAATTTATTAGAAAAAAATGGCAATCATGTCAGTATGGAAATATGAAGAAATGTGCACAACAAACATAACAATTAAGGGGAGAAATGGAAGTGTTGATGAGAGAGGTTGAGGGAAGGTGGGTTCGGGCCTAAAATCTTAGTGTGCACACTAAAGAAAATTGAGCTTTCCATTTTTTTTTCTTTTTTGCTTTTTCGTTTTCCCTCTTTTTTTTATAGCACATTTCAATAAATGTCATAAAGAAAAGTTATTAATAGGAGTATTTGTTGTGGTGTCGAATTGTTCAGGCTGTTGGGCATTTGAACACCCCTACTAGAATCAAAGTGATAATATTTTTTACCTTGATACATTTTTAAGCTTTCCATTTTAGCCTGTGTATAAAAATTTTTAATCTTTAGTATTTTTTAAAGAGATAATAACATTGTTTTTTCACTAAGATTCAAATACAGTTCAATTTATTCGTTGATCTAAACATAATCTAGAACTAAAATATCTCAATATTTACTCCAATAAATTATTCGAGAAATTATTGGAAGAAACCACACTATTAGGAATGATTTTAGACCGAATAGTATAATTGATATTTAGCATAAATAGAAATGACAAAGTAAAAAAGAAAACATAATACAGGTCGAAAGTGGCAAACTTAAAACTAAAATAGACCTAGGGAAAAGGGGTTAGCTTGGATCAGTCAGTTCAATCTCGACCAAGATCGAGGCCGACCCTAGCCAAACATGAAACCAAGTTCAGTAGGTCATCTAATTATCTTGAGGTGACTCTGAAACCCTGGAGAACAATTAAGGTCATCTTTCTCTATAAATACATAATCATAACTCCATATAAGATAAATTAAACCTCTAACTTTGTTTTCTATTATGGAGTTCTCATCTCTAATTTTAGTATCGTCTTTTTTCTTTGTTTTGCAGACCATCTCTTTTTCAAATTATAAGTCTATCATTGATATCACGATTGCGTTCTAGGTCAGATTTTAAAATCCTGACTTGTATACCGTTGAATTAAAAGAAAGAAAGAAAGAAAGAAAGAATCATATTATATTTGTCTCATCCAACAATTTCCCTCTTTAGAAACGTTATCGTGTGGAAAAAAGATTCAAATTCAAAATCATGAAAAGAAGAAAAAAGAGAGAGAGAGAGAAAGAGAAAGTTCTGTAAAAGTTTCTAAGCATCAAAATCGTAGCATTTATCTTCGAAAAACGTTTCAGCTTTCATATTAGTAATCGGCTGATTTTCATAATACAACTAGAAAAATGATGTGTCGTCTTTCTTATATAGTTTTTTTTAATCCTCAAAATCTTCTTTAACAAACCAATTTTTGTTTTCACTTGGAAAAAGACATAAATAAATATTTTAATTATTCTTTTTGTGCCATATTCGTTTCTCTCACTTCACGCCTCTTTTCAATTAGTACCAAACTTCAATAAGGGGTGTTTAATAAATGGGTATGAATTGAGTTGAGTTGGGTGGGTATTTATTATCCATGTTTGTTAAGTCCATAAAGAAAACCTATGGGTCAGTAAAATTCTCTTTTTTACCCACTCAAAACTCTCCTTTTTTATCCCCTCAAAACTAGGACTTTTTATATTAATATGATTGTTTTCAAAACTTATTATATTATAGAAATATACTTATTATATTAGAGAAATATTAGACCTTTTATATTAGAGAATTATTATATTAGAGAAATATTAGACCTTTTATATTAGAGAAATATTGTTGTTTTGCTAGAAGTCGAGGGTTGAGGATTGGATTAATGTAGAGGTCGAACGTTGAGAACCCGATAAACAAAGAAAACTTGGAAACAATATGTATATTAGGGTTGTCATAGGTTGAAGTTTCGACATACATAACTCGACAAACAAAGAAAAACATGGAAACAATATGTATAAAGAGTTGTACATAAGTCAAAACTTCAACACTGGACAAGTGAAATGTCGCTAATTTTGTGATGAGGATCTCGCTAGAAATGTGGGCTGAATTTCGCTAATTTTGTGGATCTCGCTCTGGAAGGAAATCTCGCTAGAAATGTGGATTGAATCTCGCTACTTTTGTGATGAGGATCTTGCTTTAGAAGAAAATCTCACTAGAAATATGGGTTGAATCTCGCTAATTTTGTGAAGGATCTCGCTCTAGAAGTAAATCTCACTAATTTTATTATGAGGATCTCACTGTAAAAGGAAATCTCGCTAGAAATGTGGGCTGAATCTCGCTAATTTTGTGATGAGGATCTCGCTCTAGAAGGAAAACTCGCTAGAAATGTGGGCTGAACCTCGCTAATTTTGTGATAAGGATCTCGCTCTACAAGGAAATCTCGCTAGAAAATGTGGGCTGAATCTCGCTAATTTTGTGATAAGGATCTCACTCTAGAAAGAAATCTCGCTAGAAATGTGGGCCGAATCTCGCTAATTTTGTGATGAGGATCTCGGAAATCTCGCTAGAATGAGGATCTCACTCATGAGGAGGATCTCGCTTATGAGGAGGATCTCGCTCATGAAGATCCTCATGAGCGAGATCCTCATTGTTTTTTTTTTTTTTTTAATGGAAATATGTTATTTCTATTTAATTGACTTTACTATTTGTATTTATTTAACTTTACTACCAACGTGGCTGCTACTTACTTTCAACTAACACTCAAATTAATTTCACTCTTTAATTAATGAGGTTAAATTAATTTCAGTCTTTAATAAATGCACTCAACTCTCTCCAACAACCACTTCTTTCTCCCTCTTCTATTTATAGATGACTTCCCACTCATACGTTTTATATTTCCACTGCCTTTCTCCACTATATTTCCACTGTCTTTTTCCACGTTTCATATTTCCATTGTCTTTCTCCACTAAAAAATGTATGCTTTTGTTGGTTACTCTTTAGTTCAATTTTTTTTTTTGTTGGTTACTTCTTAGTTCAATTTATTTTATTTTATTTCTAATCTAACTATCATTATTTTGTGTTTCTTGTGGAGTCCAAACTAATTGCACAAATCATTCTTAATTAATTTGAAGAGGTTTGTTATTTTGAGGTCCAGAGTATCTCCTTTTTTTTTTAGACTTATTTTTTGGAAATATGTTATTTGTTAATTGTTGGTCACATTTTTTTTGAAATACTAGTTCACAAATTTTTTTATTAATGGTTGGCGACATTATATTTTTAAATTTGATACTTTTCAAATTTTTTATGAATTATGGGTGAAATAGTACTATTATGTAATTTTTTTTATCTAATAATAAGTTCATTTCAATGGGTGAAAAACCATAAGGATCTCGCTCATGCCTCCTCTGATACTTCTCAAATTTTTGATGAATTATTAGTGAGATAGTACTATTGTGTAATTTTATTTATCTAATAATACGTTCATTTCAATGGGTGAAAAACAATGAGGATCTAGCTCATGAGGAGGATCTCGCTCTTATTGTTTTTCACCTCCTCTAATACTTCTCAAATTTTTGATGAATTATTGGTGAAATAATACTGTTATGTAATTTTTTTTATCTAATAATACGTTCATTTCAATTCTTTCTTTTTTTTCAGCTTCAATAAGATCATATTCTATACATTTTGTTGTATTATTATCAAGCTAGTTTCAGGATTAATTTTAGTATGTCTTACTATCGTTTCACAATCAAAATTGATTTTTTTTTTTTAAATTATGTAATTGTAATGAAACGATGGTATTAATATTATAACCAATGTTTAATTTCTGAAAAATATAGTTTCTAATCGGTGATATAAGAATTAAAAAAATATTGCATACCAATATTCATACAATCGGTTCACCAAGTTTTGAAAATATGGAAAAATGCATATTTTTTTCTATATA
>NC_052356.1:38393176-38434546 GCF_009727055.1 Benincasa hispida | reverse complement strand
ACGATTGCGTTCTAGGTCAGATTTTAAAATCCTGACTTGTATACCGTTGAATTAAAAGAAAGAAAGAAAGAAAGAAAGAATCATATTATATTTGTTCTCATCCAACAATTTCCCTCTTTTAGAAACGTTATCGTGTGGAAAAAAGATTCAAATTCAAAATCATGAAAAGAAGAAAAAAGAGAGAGAGAAGAAAGAGAAAGTTCTGTAAAAAGTTTCTAAGCATCAAATCGTAGCATTTATCTTCGAAAAACGTTTCAGCTTTCATATTAGTAATCGGCTGATTTTTCATAATACAACTAGAAAAATGATGTGTCGTTTCTTATATAGTTTTTTTTTAATCCTCAAAATCTTCTTTTAACAAACCAATTTTGTTTCACTTGGAAAAAGACATAAATAAATATTTTTAATTATTCTTTTTGTGCCATATTCGTTTCTCTCACTTCACGCCTCTTTTCAATTAGTACCAAACTTCAATAAGGGGTGTTTAATAAATGGGTATGAATTGAGTTGAGTTGGGTGGGTATTTATTATCCATGTTTGTTAAGTCCATAAAGAAAACCTATGGGTCAGTAAAATTCTCTTTTTACCCACTCAAAACTTCCTTTTATCCCCTCAAAACTAGAGACTTTTTATATTAATATGATGTTTTCAAAACTTATTATATTATAGAAATATACTTATTATATTAGAGAAATATTAGACTTTTATATTAGAGAAATATTGTTTGTTTTGCTAGAAGTCGAGGGTTGAGGATTGGATTATGTAGAGGTCGAACGTTGAGAACTCGATAAACAAAGAAAAACTTGGAAACAATATGTATATTAGGGTTGTCATAGGTTGAAGTTTCGACATACATAACTCGACAAACAAAGAAAAACATGGAAACAATATGTATAAAGAGTTTGTACATAAGTCAAAACTTCAACACTGGACAAGTGAAATGTCGCTATATTTTGTGATGAGGATCTCGCTAGAAATGTGGGCTGAATTTCGCTAATTTTGTGGATCTCGCTCTGGAAGGAAATCTCGCTAGAAATGTGGATTGAATCTCGCTACTTTTGTGATGAGGATCTTGCTTTAGAAGAAAATCTCACTAGAAATATGGGTTGAATCTCGCTAATTTTGTGATAGGATCTCGCTCTAGAAGTAAATCTCACTAATTTTATGATGAGGATTCACTGTAAAAGGAAATCTCGCTAGAAATGTGGGGCTGAATCTCGCTAATTTTGTGATGAGGATCTCGCTCTAGAAGGAAAACTCGCTAGAAATGTGGGCTGAACCTCGCTAATTTTGTGATAAGGATCTCGCTCTACAAGGAAATCTCGCCTAGAAATGTGGGCTGAATCTCGCTAATTTTTGTGATAAGGATCTCACTCTAGAAAGAAATCTCGCTAGAAATGTGGGCCGAATCTCGCTAATTTTGTGATGAGGATTCTCGGAAATCTCGCTAGAAATGAGGATCTCACTCATGAGGAGGATCTCGCTCATGAAGATCCTCCATGAGCGAGATCCCATTGTTTTTTTTTTTTTTTTTATGGAAATATGTTATTTCTATTTAATTGACTTTACTATTTGTATTTATTTAACTTTACTACCAACGTGGCTGCTACTTACTTTCAACTAACACCTCAAATTAATTCACTCTTTAATTAGAGGTTAAATTAATTTCAGTCTTTTAATAAATGCACTCAACTCTCTCCAACAACCACTTCTTTCTCCCTCTTCTATTTATAGATGACTTCCCACTCATACGTTTTATATTTCCACTGCCTTTCTCCACTATATTTCCACTGTCTTTTTCCACGTTCATATTTCCATTGTCTTTCTCCACTAAAAAATGTATGCTTTTGTTGGTTACTCTTTAGTTCAATTTTTTTTTTGTTGGTTACTTCTTAGTTCAATTTATTTTATTTTTATTTCTAATCTAACTATCATTATTTTGTGTTTCTTGTGGAGTCCAAACTAATTGCACAAATCATTCTTAATTAATTTGAAGAGGTTTGTTATTTTGAGGTCCAGAGTATCTCCTTTTTTTTTAGACTTATTTTTTGGAAATATGTTATTTTTAATTGTTGTCACATTTTTTTTGAAATACTAGTTCACAAATTTTATTAATGGTTGCGGACATTATATTTTTAAATTTGATACCTTTCAAATTTTTTTATGAATTATGGGTGAAATAGTACTATTATGTAATTTTTTTTATCTAATAATAAGTTCATTTCAATGGGTGAAAAAACCATAAGGATCTCGCTCATGCCTCCTCTGATACTTCTCAAATTTTTGATGAATTATTAGTGAGATAGTACTATTGTGTAATTTTATTTATCTAATAATACGTTCATTTTCAATGGTGAAAAACAATGAGGATCTAGCTCATGAGGAGGATCTCGCTCTTATTGTTTTTCACCTCCTCTAATACTTCTCAAATTTTTGATGAATTATTGGTGAAATAATACTGTTATGTAATTTTTTTATCTAATAATACGTTCATTTCAATTCTTTTCTTTTTTTCAGCTTCAATTAGATCATATTCTATACATTTTGTTGTATTATTATCAAGCTAGTTTCAGGATTAATTTTAGTATGTCTTACTATCGTTTCACAATCAAAATTTGATTTTTTTTTTTTTAAATTATGTAATTGTAATGAAACGATGGTATTAATATTATAACCAATGTTTAATTTCTGAAAAATATAGTTTCTAATCGGTGATATAAGAATTAAAAAAATAAATTGCATACCAATATTCATACAATCGGTTCACCAAGTTTTGAAAATATGGAAAAAATGCATATTTTTCTATATATATCGTTTTAAACACATCTTTCGGTAAAAATTTGTTATCCTAGGAACTAGGATTATGACAAGTTTAGATTATTATAGGTACATTGGGCCCTTTAAAAAAAAAAAAAAAAAAAAAACCCACTAGGCCCTTAAAAAGACTTAACTAAAATACCCTCAACCCTATCCTTAGGAAAAAAACCCACTAAGCCCTTGAAAACATGTATTTTTAGATTATTATAGGTACATTGGGAAATAACACCATAAATCTAAACTATAACCCAATATGCCCAATACGGACGCTTGACATCGTTTGCTATTCTTTCTTAATCATGAACATAATCCGCCAAATACCTTACCCTTTCAGGAATAACTTGTGTATCCCTTTCCCTATAAAGATGGATACTGTTGAAGACCTCTTTTCAATCATGAGAATTATTTCGCACTCTCAAATACAGTTGTTCATAACACTAACCCCGTTATTGAACAACTACCGAAGGATAGAGAGATAACTGACATATGCTAGGCACTGCATTAGGCAATTGACCTTCTTTCGCCTAATTTACGAGAGTGACTTGGCATGTCGTGAAAGCACCCGAATGGATAGACGTACCTTTACGATTCTATGTAATATGCTACGGTTGAAATGATCGACATCATGAGATCGACTGTTGAAATGCAGAGCACACACATGGGTAGACTTGCATCGTGGCAAAAGGAGAAGTATGGTTGGAGTTCGGGCATCGGAAGGAAGTAGTAAATGCCATATACAACATTGATGGCCTGGATAAGGATGATCAGATCATCCTTATTGACCTCATTGTCACAGATATTCAAAAGACAGATCGCTTTCTTGCAGTACCAGAACACGCACGGAAGAGGTACTGCCTCCGTTTATTAGGAAGAAACATGTAGACTGACCATATCCCTACATTTTGTTTATAGTTCTTTTGGATAACAGCAAATGGACAATGGACTGTCATGTCGAAAAGAATGATAACTTTTGCATACTTGAAAACATGTACTTTTTGTGTTTGTAAATATAACTATATTATAAGTATCGAAAAGAACATATATTTTGTGAATTTTTTTTTGGATATATATATATATATATATACACAAACATTCAATATGAAATATATATACCTTCAACATATATACAAACATTCAATATATATACATACAATATACAATATACCAATTAATTGAGTAGCAATATGAAATATATTTTGTTGGTATGTTTTACCAATTGAAGAGAATTAGAATTATTACAGTTTTTGAAAAAAATATATGAAAAATAATCTATTATGTTCTACAAATTGAGAAAAAAATTGAGATTGTCCAGTTTATGTCATAAATGATTTGAGAAAATACGTGTATATTTGAAAATTAATCAACAATAGTGAAGCATAAAATTAAAAAAAAATAAAAGAATGATATAAAAAACAAACAGAAAAAAATAGAACTAATCTCATTCACAAAAAAACTGCATCAGATCCTTCAACTTAACTCAACTCAACTCTGCACAACAAACACAGACAGTAATTACCAACTCAACTCACAACAAACACAGACAATTTAACTCTCCAGATAAAAATTACCAACTTAACTCAAGTCAACTCTCTACTTTTATCATATACCAAACACACCCTAAATATTTTATTGTCATCTTTTCTTAAATTAATTATGTCTCCACTTTGCCAAAACCCTTTTCCTGTTAACCCTAAACCATGGATTCCAACTAATTTTCTTTTAATTAAAAAATATTTTATCAGAAGATTTTTAAAAATAAAAAAATAAAGAAAACCATCTATACATAATAGCAAAATTTTAATCTCCTTTGACATTTTTTCTACGGGAAAAAATTTCTCTTTTTTTATTAATAAAATATCATATATATATATATATATATATAATATATATATATTACAAAAATAGATATCCAATGTTTCGTGTCCTAAAAGTCATTTGTCACTATTCTATCTGTCCATGTAATTCGACTACCTACTTGCGATTTTACATATACAAGTTTAAGGGAGCCTAAAAACATGACGTGCATCAGGAAAGAGAGTCACAAATTTAAGGAGGTCTAAACTTTTCATTAAAAGTAGTAAGCTCTTTGTGATTCTGATACTATGGACTATTAAATAAGTATTTGTTTGTAATAATTTAATTCTCTAGTGAAGTTCTTTCCATTTAGCACTTTGCCCCCCGGACATAGATGTGGTTATGCCAAACTGGATCACCTGGCGAGGCGCGTGTGTGTCTGCGTTTTCTGATTTGCAAGTTCCATATTACTATCGGAGGGTAGCCGATTCCAACAGTTTTAAGACGATCCATCTGCCAAGTGTAACGACTCTTTCAAGTCATAACGACACAATGACCTCCAACCTCAAGAAAGTTGCCGACATTTGTACCACGGAGAAGCCAATCATTCTGAAAGAAGATCCGACTGAACACCAAATCAAAGAAGTTGTTGATTGGGAAGAAAAAGATTTTTTATGTAAAAATTTCATTTTAAATGGTCTGACTGATGATTTGTATGATTACTATAGCATAATGAAGACAACATAGGAAGTTTGGGATGCCCTATAGAAGAAGTACGATACTGAGGAGGTTGGGTTGAAAAAATATGTCGTTAGTCATTACCTCAAGTTTCAAATGAAGGATGATAAATTTGTGGAGGCCCAGCTCCATGAACTACAGAATATAGTCTATAAAATAATAACTGAAGGTATTCCTCTAGACAAATAGTTCTAAGTTGCCATTATCATTGACAAACTTTCCTTCTTGTGGAAGGATTTTAAGAACACCTTGAGGGATAAGATCAAGGAGTTCCCTTGGAAAATCTTGTCGCCCGACTAAGGATTAAGGAATAAGCCTGGAAGAAGGACCAGGGGGAGGAGGTGAAAATCGTTCCTGGGAGATCCGTATCTGTTGTGATAAAGTCCAAGGAGACAAAGAAGAAAGGTCAAAACTGTGGTCCCCCCAGGAGAAACAGTACAGTTCTTTTGCTTTAACTGTAATAAACATTAACACATGGGTAGAAACTATATGAACAGGCATCGTCCTGTTGGTCAGGCAAACCTGACAGAAGAAACATTAATTGTCATGATCATAGAAGTTAATGTGATCGTTGGTTCTAAGGGGTGGTGGATAGACACAGGCACTATGTGCCATGTCTGTCACGATCTTAGTTGCTTTTAAACTTATACTAAAACTAAGGATAAGAATATTCTATTGGAGGATCATCACTCAACGAAAGTTGTTGGAACCGACGAGGTGGAGCTATTTACATTCGGGAAGACTCTTACCTTGAAAGATGTCTAAGATGTCTTTCACACTCTAAAGATAAGAAAGAACTTGGTCTCAGGTTATCTCCTCAACAAGGTCAAGTTTACGCAAATAATAGGAGTATATTTATATACTCTTACTAAGAATAATGTATTCGTAGGGAATGGTTATGTAACTAAGGGAATGTTCAAATTAAATATAGACATAAATAAAAGGAAAATTTTTGTTTATATATTGTTTTCTTTGAATGTTTGGCATGCTAGACTTTGTCATGTTAATAAGAAATTAATTAGTAACATGATTAAGCTGGAAATGATACTTAAGTTATCCATGAATGAATTTGGTAAATGCGAGTATTGTAGTTAGGCTAAAATAACTAAGACTTCGCATAAATCTATACATAAGGAATCCGACTTTAGTTATTGACCATAAAATTTGAAACTTTGAAGATGCTTGAGGAAGAAAGGATAGCTGATTTCAATGTGTGCTTACTCGATATTGCTAACAAATCTTTTGCTCTTGGTGAGAAGGTGCCTGGAGAATAATAAGTTTGCAAAGTGCTTCAATCTTTATCCAAGAGACTGGATATGAAGGTCACGACCATATTTAAGTAACAAAATGTCATTAATGTAAATATAATATAAATAATAGACCTGTTAATTTATTTAAAAATTTTAAAATATTTATTTACTAATTTAGATTTATTTTTAAACTTTATATTTTTATAATTTTTTTCATAAATATTCATGGATATCAACATTTTTTTTTTCGAATAATCCTATTGAGATTTTCGCAAAAATAAGATTTTGACATTTTTGACGGACTTCAACATTTTAAATTTTATTATAAGGTAGTAAAGTAAATAAATAAATTCAATATTTCAGTCGGCATGGTCCGTGTATGTATAGTTAGAGTCTTTGGAAATGTCAGACAGCTGGGGCTCACACGTCGTATGTCAGCAAAGATAGAATGTCAGTATTCGTTTTAAGAAAAAAAAGAAAGAAAAAAAGAAAAACGACGAATGTCAGTAACCGAATTTACAATTAAATGTAGGGTCCACCCCCAAGCTACTGTCTCTTTCATCTTTCGATAATATTTATAATACTATCTTATCCTTGTATGAAAATTGTGTAGAAAAATTACAATAGCTAGCAAAATATAAGGGTATTTTAATTTAATTTACAAGTTTAGTAATAATTTTCTCAATTTGTAACTATAGCACATATATAAACCTGATTTCCAGATTTTCTTTTATTATTCTTATTTTAACCTCTCATTTGTCTATCAATATCTGTATAGAGATGTCTAATTTTTCCACAAGAACAGACTCCGTGGGCCCCGCCTCGAACGGGACGAGATTTTCTGATTAGGCAGGGAATGAGGGAAAAAAATTCCCTGTGAGCTAAATGGGGACGTGCATTCCCCGTCCCCAACCCAATTAGCTTTTACATATTTATTTAGTATAGTAATCTAATGTTATGTTATTATTATTATATAAATATTACATTTAAATTTCAAAATTGATTTTTTTTAAAAAAAGATAATGAATATTTTTAAATTTAGATTATATTTGTGAATAATTTGATTTATATTTATTTATTTCTACTAAAAAATAATTAGCTTTTTTAAGCTAAAATTTGTGTAATTTATCTTTAAATTCAAATTGTCATATAAAACTAATCATAATAAACAACTTAGTGATAAAGTTAATTATTTAATTAAAATTTGTTCATATTAGTGATTTAAATTAATTAGTTTTTTATAAAAAGAAAAAAAGGTAACGTGGAAAAATTCTGTGCGGGGAATTCCTGCCCCGATCTCCGTGGGGAATTTCATGCGGATGGGGAATGAAATGGGGAGCGGGGACGGGGATGGGGAATGGCATCCCCCACCCCGCCTCGCCCCGGGGACATCTCTATATCTATCTCTATATATATGATATATTTTATATTTTGGTAACTCGATTTATTGTTGGATTGTATAATACCATGATTTTAATTCTGCATTAATAATTTATCTACATTCATCTAAAATAGGTACCAGCATGACATATTGAACTATTACAAATTGACTATAATGCACTCAAACAATAATATTTTATAAAAATGAAACAAGATTCAAATTAAGTCTATGAATAATAGTAGATGTACAAGGACTTATTGATTGATAAATATGGTTCACGAACGATAAATCTAATACATTAATTGTACCTCATATACTTTATATTTTGTATAGTAATCTAATTCCACCCATAATAGTGCTAAAAAAATATACGTTTAGTGATAAATTTATAATGATGTAAGCAATTTTTGTCGATAAAAGCCAACTTATAATAAAACGTTAAAAATATGTTACAAAATATCATCATTAACAACGAATTTTTAAGCAGCACTACTAAAAGAATTTGCAACGCGTCAACTAATCGACTAAACATTAAATAGTTTTAGAGGTGTTACTAAATATATATAATATTATTAAAAAAGGGCCAAATTTGATTTTTGTTTTCCCTCCCACTTTTTCCCCTTACTTACTTTTACAATTTCCAAAAAGAGAAAAACTTTTACATTCCCCATTTCCAACTTTCTTTCGTTTCGGATTATTTGTGTGGTTTTAGCAATTTTTTATTTGTGAGGTTTTCTCAGTTTGGGATTTTGGATCAAGGTCTTCTAAATAGGGCTTAAGGATTCTGTTTTGGGTATTTTTCTTATTTAGGAGATGAAGCAAATTTCCCTCACTCCAGCAATAAAGCTGTTAAAACAAAAATAAATTGAAGTAAAATACTAAAAACAAGTTTATAACTAACTAATCTTATGGTTTCTCCTTTAAAATGTAAACAAATCAATGAACAAATTGAATTAACTTTGATCTGTATGAAATAGCCAAGAAGAGAAGAGTTTTATGTGAGAAGGAGTTGTCTGATTGTAATCTTGAATCAATGTTTCTTTACTTCTTCTTGAACTTGAAATCCATAGATGAATGTTTTATCTGCAATTGATTGAGAGAGAAGGTGAGGTTTTCAGAGTTATTTTTCATTATTTTGATTTGCACGAATAAATTTCACATAACTAACTAACATTATTTTCGATGAATGGGAATTAGATATTATGTGTCACAAGAAATTTTCAAGTACTATATAATATAGTATTAATTTTTGTTGAGTTTAAGCGGTTATTTGAAATTAGTCACTTGGGATGTTATCATTGTTGTATGTTTCCCTATCAGTTTGTAGAAACTGACATTGTCATTGAAATGAATTGTTAAGGCAACAAATCATTGCTTTTCATTTCTTTTGGGGTTTTGATCACTTCAAAATTTTCCTTAAGCGTTGTTTTTCCACTTAATTTGACATTGATACTAAATAAGATCTATCTAACTTTGGTATCGAATTTGTCCATTTACAATTTATCTAAGACTTAAATTCTAACACTTTGATTTTTAACTTAGGTACTTATTAATTTGTACTTGTTATGGATCGTAGTTGGATTAATTTAAGAGATCGAAGGTCTAGTCAATATTCTAACAATATTAATAAGTTTATCGAAGTTGCGAAGAGTTATTTAGATGAAGAAGGAAGAACAAGATGTCCTTGTTTACATTGTGCAAATATCAAATGGAATAAATTAGAATGCCATTTATATAAATATGACATATCTCCAATTTATAGCCGATGATATTTCACGGATTCATAGTTTTGGATTTATTTCACACTTCTTCAAACACTTTTTCGTTTGGTCCCAAGTTATTTTCGGTAAGTTTAGTATTAAGATAAGGAAATCTCCCTTGAACATTATTCTAGTATGATTAAGATTATTTGACTAAGTTTAATCTCTAAATCTATATTCTTGTTGTGTAGGAAATCTTGCAAATGCATTAGGAGCACAACAAGTAAGTGAAGTTCAAACTAGCCATGTTATGTTCTCTCAAAAGGTAATATTTATAACATTATTATTAAAACTCTAGTTCTAAAGTGTTAAATTAAAATATGTGTTGGAGTATTATGGCTATCCTGCAGTTATGGTAGTCATAACTTAATTACTGTTTATGGTTTCTATTAATATTTATGTATTTGTTTAAATGCATTTGGTTGGTATTACTCTTTTTTTTCTTAATTTAAATAAGCTTACTATCTTGGGTTGATAAATTTATTTATTGTTACCATTGAGTTGTTGTATTTATAAGCTTTTTGGTTTATATTTATATACTTTCCAAATGAAATAGTTGTTATTAGTTTTTCTTTTAGTATGATATGCTTACTTGCTTTATATATTTTCCAAATGAAATCATTGTTATAAGGTTGAGGACCAAGATCAAGAAAGACTAGGAATGATGCAAGTTATCAGCATGCTAAAGAAATAAATGTTTAAGTTGTACATTTGCAAAGCGTAGTTGAATCACAACAAGCCGTGATTGAAGAAATCTTAAGAAGATTGACAACTCAAGAAGGGACATCTAACACAGAAAGGAGTTCGGAATAGTCGGATGATAGTTAAAAGGTAATATTTATAAGACATTCTTCTTACAATTCTAGTTTGTTAAAGTGTTGGATTAGACATTCTTCTTACAATTCTAGTTTCTTCATGTTAACGAGGTTTGTTTACTTTTGTTGATATAATGATCATTACTTCTATGAAAATGAGCTATTTCAAGATAGAAGGTGATTGTACTTTGAAGTGTTTGTCCTGAATTTTATATTACGATTTTGGTTTTCTTTTCACTTGATATAAGAATTTGGAAATGTTCTAATATTGGTCCTGTATTTTGGTATTTGTCCCTAAATACTTTTGCCATTAGGAGCCTGCTTTGATTTCAGATAGGTTTCATGTGTTCTCTTTTTCTCAATATTGAACATGGTTTTCTTATAGTTTGTAAGAAATTGGATTTTGTGAATGTCATTATGTCCCCTACTTCAATTTGTTATTCTAATGTGCTTACATATTTCAATGTTTAAATGCCAGATTTTAATTTTGATGGTGACGAGCTAGTACGAGATTTCACAAAATTCAATCTATATGAAAATGCAAAAGAATTTGGGGGTACTTTATATGTTTGTTTCAAATTGACCTTTTGTGCATCAAATACCTTACATTGTGATTTTATGTAAATTTGAGATAGCTAGTGTTGGTATTAATTTTGATTGATATAACTTTAAGCTCATTTAGGAAGTGATTGAAGCAGGTTGATATTATATTGGGATTTTTGTCATCCAAGCTTGTGATCAAGTTGCTATTTCATTTTGTTTCAATGATAGTATTTTGATGTTTGGGAATGTGTGCATCTTTATTGATAATTTTTTTTGTTATAATTTAAAATGACTAATCAATTCTTAAAATGTTTGAAAGATTATTAAATTTTAGATCTTGTAATAGGTTCACATATTAGATTGAGCATTATTGTTTATTCAATAATAGGTTCACCAGATATTTGATATCATGATAAATAGATATAGTGGTTATCATTGTCTATCACTAATGATAGAGAGTGGTATACCACTATCACCGTCTATCAATTATAGATACTGTTATTTTTTTGATAAATCAATTTATATATTAATATTATGTTCATATATTTCTTGCTATATAGATCTAAATAGTTTCTGTTGCCAGTTATATCACTAGATATTTGTACATATTTGTAACGACCCGACATTTTGAGTACTCTGATAAGGGTCGTTACTCATAATTACACAAATTTAAAACATTTTGACCATTGAGGAAAATAAATTTCATTAAAATAATAAATATAGTTTTTCAAAATAAATAACAAATAAGTAAAACCTTTGTTCAGGGCCCCTAAAATAATGAAAAAAATAACTTAAACCAATAAAATTTTGACCAACATTAAGTTTCAAATCAAAACTTTCAAATAACTTAAAAATGTAAATTGAGTGGAAGCGATTACATATCCTATATGGTACGATCACAGGTCCCTCTCGTCATCCGCCGGTCCGTTCCTATCATTACCTGAAAAGCATAAATTAAGAAAGGTTGAGTATAAAATACTCAGTAAGTGATCCCATTACCGGGATCAGGCTATGCATCCACGAGTAAAGAAAGATAGCCCGTGGCTCATCCAGCTACATCGATTTTTTATGATGAAAGGAAAACCAAAAGACGTACTATCTTGCCTTGAAATTCATGTCTAGCGGCCCGTAGGCACACTATCAAACATGATAATAATATGAACGTGAACCCGTCGACCCACGCATGTCTAGCGGCCCGTAAGCACACCGTCAAACTTGATAATAACATGAACGTGAACCCATCGACTCACGCATGTCTAGCGGCCCGTAGGCACACTATCAAACATGATAATAATATGAACGTAAACCTNACATGAACGTGAACCCATCGACTCACGCATGTCTAGCGGCCCGTAGGCACACTATCAAACATGATAATAATATGAACGTAAACCTGTCGTTTCACGCATGTTTAGTGGCCCGTAGGCTTGCCATCAAAACATGAAACATGAAAATAAAAGTAACATGAACGTAAACCTGTCGACTCACGCATGTTTAACGGCCCATAGGCACACTGTCAAATATGATAATAACATGAACGTAAACCTGTCGATTCACACATGTCTAATGGCCCGTAGGTACACCGTCAAACGTAATAATAACATGTGTCAAGGCGAGACAATAAACCGCTCTACTAGTCTATTCATGCATCACATACATAATATCAGTACTGATTAAAAATTTTAACATGCTCATAATACTTGTAACTGCTATGCAACTAGCAAAACATAATGACAAACAAAATCATGCTCCAGAGTTCACCAAGTAACTTTATAGGTCTAATCTAGGTCGCCTGGCATGAAGGTATTGGTAATAGTATCACCTACCTCAACTTGGTAAAAAAACGCAAAACAAAATCTCCTTAGAACTTCTTGAGCACACTTGAATCAACCTAAAGTTGTGGCTTGATCCACGACAAATTCCAAAACTTGATTCAATTAGCCAATCTGATCAAGAATTAAATCCAAAATCAATAACTTAATTTTCCCTTATTACTCTCAATCCAAAAGAACAACCAACCAATAACTTACCCAAAACTTACCAATCTTTACCAATTTTCTGCAAAACGAAAGATGGTCTCTAGCTTGATGATTAATGCCTCAAAACTTCCAAATCTTGAATCTAAGTTTCACACCAAAGAGAGGTTACTAATTTAACCCAAAATTTGATGAGTGAATTTCACCTCCCAAATTATAAGAAAAATAAGTCTTACTCAAGGTTTTTCTCAAGATTCCGACAAAGATCGGGCAATGGTGGCTGATGGCGCATCGGCGCGTGGCTACCATAGATAGGCAGCGGGTGTTGTTGTCGGACGACATAAATTGTTTAGGATTGCAACTAGTAGTGAGGGTCTTGCATGAGGAGGGTTTACGAGAGTGAGCGAGAAAGGAAATTTCTAGTTTTACAGATTTTATTCAGAAGAACAAACCATAGCTTCAAACAACGATCCAACTGTTCAAAATGAAACTCCATATGTTTTGAACAGACTGACCAAATTTGAGCACAATCCAACCGTTCAAACTCTGGAAATCGACAATTTTGTGGAAGTTGTCGCTGAAAAACCGAATTGCTTTCTCCCTAATTTTTGACATCTTTTCACTCTCATTTGATTTCGAAAAAAGAATCTCAATTCTTTTATTTTTTTTTCAAATTTTGAAAAGATAAATAAAATATTTTATCACAATATCTCTAAAATCTCCAAAGATTCTGTTAAATTTATAAATCAATTGACTTTTCAAATTATCTTAATTTAGGCTTCAAAAACCAAAATTAAAAGGCATAAAACCATCAATTTGATACAAATTAAATCCTTCTAAATATTTAAATTAGTTAAACCACATGAAATTAATTATCTCTTTAATTTTTTTTATTAATTGGCGCTAAAATCCAAAATTCAATATTTTCAAGATAATCAATTCGAATATCTAATGAATTAAATGCAATTAATCAATAAATTTTTTTCAATTATTTAAATTTAATCTCAATTTTCCAAATGAAAGGAAAATTTAAACTCGATAATTTTAGATAATTAACTTAAATTTTCCTAAAATTTGGGATGTTACAATATTAGTTCATATAATGATGGATAGAGTGATGGTTGTCCATTACGGCCTATAATTGATAGAGAGTCGTCACTATTTATCAATAGTATATAGTGAGAGATTTTATGATAAACCAATTTGTATGTTAATATTATGTTAATATATTTCTTGATACATAGATATAAATAGTTGATGATAACATGATATATGTAGTTTTCACATTCTAACATTTAACTTTCTTTCTTGTTACTATTATTTTAGGTTGGTGAAGGTAAAGGAAGATGGAAATATATAAAGTTTAGACCAAAAGTATTAGATGATCAAAGAAAATTTGTGAATGAGAGGCCCAAGAGAGAAAGGAAACAAACAATAAAGGCAAAGGAAGTGAACAAAGAACCTCCTAAAACAAAGCAAAAGAAGGAAACAACTTCATTGATGAACGGTGCTCCAAGCTTCAACTTAAACATCTCTCAACTAAGCTCTTAAACTCAATCTCAACCTTCTCAATCTGAATCTCAACCTTCTCGAACTTAATGTTAGAACTTGACTTTAGAATGTTATTGAAAAAGACTACAACACTAACGACAATGAACTATGTTATTTTGTGAATGTTGCAATACCAGTGACAATGAACATTGATGTTAGAATTATATCTATAAGAATTCTAGTTTATATTAATGATGTTATCTGGTGTGATTTTATCACTTTTATCACTTTTTTTTTATATATATATATATGTTAGATAAAATTCTATTAGGTACATGATGAATAAACCACTATCAAATATATGTTGAATGTAATTCTATTAGGTACATCATGAATTTTATCATTAATAGACAATGATAGAAGTCTATCAATATCTATTAGTGATAGTTATTGGTGGAAGAAATTTCATGGTTAGCTGATAGACTTTGATATACTTCTATTAATATCTATCAACTTTCAGCTCAATTACTATAATGCTATAGTGCTTCTAGTTCCAGTGTCTGATGCTAAAACTGAATCTACCATGCATAATCCTAATATTGCAATAAATTTTAAATAAAAAATAGAATCGATATATAAATTTTGATAACCAAAACTGATATATTGCATCATATGGTAAAGAAGAAGCATTGACTATTAGATAAGCTTAAATATCCATATGTCGATCCTCAGTTCATCAAGTATCTGTATCTTCATTTTCAGAATAGCCAAAAGAAAGGAAAAAAATTACTCTCTACCAGTGAGATACATTAATCAATGTATATCAACACAATAGTATATCAGTGTGTATAAATGATAGACACTAATAGAAATCTATCATTGTCTATCAGTTTATATCAGTTTTTGTATAAACAAAGAAATTGAAGAATTTATTCATATAAAGATACTGATCCATTCATTTATAAACTCAATAATAGAACCAATCAAGGGAAAAAATAGCTTTCATAAATTCTAATATCAATCCATTTAGCAATACAAGGGAAAAAAATGCAACTATAATAATTACATCGTTGATTAATTTGACGAAGTTTACAAGTTCTAAAAATCAAGGAAGAAGTTGTACTGTGGTCGAGGAAGAACGTCGAGGAAGAAGCTAAAGAACGACGAGAAAAAAGTCGTAGGTGAGAATGAATGGATTTCAAATCGCGAGGATATTTTAGGAAATTTGGAAAAAAAGGAAAACTTGACTTCGGTTGACAATTTTTTTTGCTATAGATGGTAAATATTTTTGTTTTTTTTTTTTTTTTTTATAAGAATTACTCTTTTAATTATAGGATTAAATTTTAATTTTTTAGGAAAACATAATAAACCGAATTTATAAAATGAAACTTCAATTTTCTCTATTTTACTAAGTCTATATGTAACTAAAAGACCTACGTGGGTTTAGAATTTGAGAAATTTCTAAGAAGTTTTCTTGTTCGAGACAACGGTGCTATTTAATTTCCATCATGCACCATGTTTTTTTAAGAGAGTCACACTTATGTGTGTTTACTTTTTCTTCCTCTTACCAAAATATTTTACACAAATCAATTCATAAGAAATTATTATAAATAACACGTTGAAGTTTTCATCAAAACAAAACTAATATCCTTTTAAAATTTTGTTCAAATAGTTGTTTTTTTTATCGATCATTGCATTTAGTTTAAAAAATTTCACATTTTCTAAACTTATCGATTGTTTTGGCAATTTTGAGCCTTTCTCGATACATATCTCGATAGATTAAATATCATTCTACTAATTTTTCTAAATATTAGGTAATCTTTATCTTTACCAAATAATATATCCAAAATATTACGTAATTTTTTAAATCTTTAGATCAATTTCTGTTTATACAATTATATGATTTCTAAATTTTCAAATGATTTACCAATTAATACCTT
Organism: Benincasa hispida; assembly: GCF_009727055.1. Lineage (NCBI taxonomy): Eukaryota > Viridiplantae > Streptophyta > Magnoliopsida > Cucurbitales > Cucurbitaceae > Benincasa > Benincasa hispida. The sequence goes on along the minus strand of NC_052356.1, from coordinate 38,418,041 downwards.
TATATATATATATTTTTAAAAAAATACATGGTTGAATACATTAAGAAAAATATTTAACAAAAATAAGAATTCTTATAAATAAAAAAAACCAAAAAATTTATAATTTATAGTAAAAAGTTCGAAAAATTTTTTATACTTTTGAAATTTTTTTTCCTATAAAATATAAATATTTTAAATATTTTTTTATATTTAAAAAGAACTTTTTTTTATATATAATATAATATCTCAGCACCACCAAAAATGAATATAATTGAACTTGAACAGATACAAAATTTATCCAACCAATTTAGAAGTCAGCAATATTTTATTAAAAAGAATAGTTGTTAGTGAGCATCGATCTAACTAAAGCATAAAGCATATCTAATCTAATTGATACATTAAAAAGTTGTATGATTTCCATTTAATTACTTTGGACAACGTGTTTCATGTAAATTATCCACTGCTTTTTTAATTAAAGAAAAACGGTGGATCGTCTTGGTCTTCTTTTATACTGTTATTCACAATCTTTAACGATTTTTTTTTTTAGTTAAAAAAAGTTGTATAAATTATTTAACGTATATGATGACTATTTTGTTTTTTATTTTTAAAAATTATATTGATAGATATCACTTTTGTTATCTATCTATTTTGTTTTTATATCAATTTTATCTATAAATATTAATTTTAGGAGTGTTTTCAAAGTCAAAGTCAAATTTTAAAAACTAAAGAAAAGTAGTTTAAAAAATTTTCCTATATTTTTTTTTTAGAAATGGATGCACCATCCCTATGTCTCCCGCTCCCGTCACTCACGCCAAAAAAATAATTAAAATGTTGCAAAAAAAATAAATAAGAATAGTTTGCCACATGTCACATTATGATAAGACAATCAGGTGGAATGCATTTGAATATTTTTCTTTAAAAATTAGCTAAGAATTCAAACGTTTACCTAGAAAATGTACAAATCCTGAATAAGAAATTGTGAGAAAACTAAAACGATATTTTTTAAATATCAAAAATAGAAAATAAATTATTTACCAAATAGATCTTAATTTCAATGAATTTTTCTTAAATTTTCCATAACATGAAAATGTAGTGAGAAACCCAATTTGGTTCCACTATTATAATGGCGGTTGGACAGTTGAAGTGAAAGATATCAATGTGAACAAGAGTCCAAAGCAATGTATCTTTGCGACTAATTCTTTTGTGGGGTCATTTTGACTTTTAGAAACAGGTTTAGGACTGATTTTTAAATAATTAAAATTACCTTAGAATATGTTTTTAATTATTTTAAATAATTTTGATTACATAAAATTTACGTTTAAACGATATTTAAATATTAAAGATAAATTGTAAAGTGATTTTAACCATTCTAAAATCAAATCCAAAACATATATTTGAAGTCTCGTTTGATAACTATTTGGTTTTTTGTTTTTTGTTTTTTAAATTAAGTCTATTTATCCACGCTTTTTACAAAATTCTTAACCAAATTTCAAAAATAAAAATAATTTTTTTGAAAACTACTCTTTTTTAGTTATCAAAATTTGGCTTGTTTTTTAAACGGGCAGTGAAAAGTAGATAATAAAGAAGAAATTTGGAGATAGAAATAATGTCCATATACTTAATTTTCAAAAATTAATGGCATCGAGACCTAAATTTTTGGGTCTCCTTGATGGGTTGTCACACTGCCACCTCAGACCAAAATAAAAATATTAAAATTGCATACAGTCTTTTCAGTTTGGAGATAACTATAAGTTCTTATAATAGTTTACACTCCTTTGATAATATAATAATGTTTTTAAAAAACCAATTCAAAATTTAAAAATTAAAAAAAATAAATAAATTTCAGTTTTTTATATAATGTGACGACTAAGAACTCATAAATCTTTCAAGAACAAAAAAAAATGTGGATATCATACTAAGAAAATTGAAAAAAAAAAAATTTTTTTATGTAAAAGATGATGATTAAAAGCGATGGTTTTCAAATTGGCCTTAAATCTATCAAATTGAGAAATGGTTTAAATATATGATTTGGTAGTTAACTTATTAATATTATGTTAATTTTTTGCCGACATGTCGATATTTTCATAGATTGGATATCGACATGAATAGTGAATTAATATTTCTTTTATATCATAAAGAAAAATGAGTAACAAAAATGTTTTAATGTAAATATAATGTAAATAATGGATGATTAATCTATTTAAAAAATGTAAAATTTTTATTTATTAATTATAAAAACAAAAACAAATTGAATTTTTGGTTTCTATAACTTCTAGAGAATATTTTTGTCATGTTTTTATAAAATTGAGACCTCATATCTGGGTCCAACATTAATTTTTTTTTTCATAGGATGTTTGTAATAATGATCTGTCAATGAGCCGTTGGAGCTAATTTTGGGCAATTTGAATTGATTTTCTTCTATTCCTTTCCTTAATTTGGTGGATTTGGTTGACAGTTGTTAGTTGTTTCTCGATCTAGCGTAAGGAAAATTTAAACCTTGATGTTGATAAAATATTGATAAACCATCAGATATTTCTAAAAAAAAAACCCATTACATATAAAATATTTCAATTAAGAAATAAATATTTTGCATTTTATTTAAGATCTAGAATATTTATTTTTTAATAGATTAATATTTTATTACTTTTTATCCGATATTTCACTCATAATCTGGTTTGGTCGATCCAATCATACCGTCTCGTGGACGAGCGAATTAAAGGGAAGTTACAGAATGGGGTTGTGAAGACTCACGAGGTAGACAACAAACAATAGCTTTTCAACTCCCTAATCTTGTATATTATTCTAGCGTTAGGCTAGTGCACCCCTTTCTCTAATAAGGTCACCCCTTTCTCTAATAAGGTCAGCTTTTGAAATTGGTCGCTATATATAATGTTAGAATTGCGGGAACTTTAGTAATTTAATATCAAGTATAAGGGACTCCGTTATGATCTTACGTATCTTAAGATCTCAAAATAGAAGAACGAGATATGATTCTTTACGATGTAAGGTATATTTTGATTCACCCATTATTTTAATAAGAATTGATTATTTTATAATTCATGTTTGTTGAGTATTATATGTAAAGATGATAGAACAATTTTCTAAAGATGATGACCTAGTTTGAGTTGTGTGCATTTGCAAGAATAAAATTAAATTTGAGAAACATCTAAGAAGTTTCTGGTTTGTGGCAGAAGTTATTATTCCATTGATGAGCCATTGTGTTTTCTTTTATGGGAAGAAATGATAATTGATACCTGATTTCGTGTCATTTGCTGTACAAAGTAATGATTTTAAAATGAGATTTTAGATTAGAATTTCTAAACTTAAGTGTCTCTTCTTCTCTCTCTCCACAAAAGTTTAAAATATCAATATTGATAGAAATATCTATCGAAATCTCAATTTTATAGAAATGTTAGTAAAAATATCGATAAAATATCAATAATTATTATAATTTTGGGATTTTTTTTTGAAAATGACATTTTTTTAAAAAAAAAATAAATTTATTATAAATAAACATTTTTTCTTTAAAAAAAGTTAAAATGTTTATTAAGAATATTTGGTTGTTTACTCTTTTATGTTTTATGGTTTTTTTTAATAATATGATGAAAATATCGATGTCGAATCCATGAAAATATAGAAATATCAATAAAAATAATGACATGTCGACAAAAATTTAATACTATGCTTACAAGATAACGCAACTCATTCCTTAATAGTTTCTCCTATACCTATGTTAACTCCACATATATCAACTATTTTAATCTATACATTCTTAAGTTTTCTATTTTAGCCTATAAATTTTGAATTAAAAAAAAAAACAGATTTGGATTTTAATCTGAGCATAGTTGAATGATTAAAGCATCTCAATACTTTTTCAAATTACGGTGGGAGATTGTCACATTTTGTGGTGGATGACTTTTACCTGCTATGTAATTATTACATAACAAATAATTTTAATTATATCTTTATGTAATTATTACTAGGGAACATCCAAATTTAAAATCTTTTTAACTTATGGTAGCTACAATGCCAACCATAAGTATATATCAACTCATTAAGACACAATAAATATGTTTGATGAGTAGAATTATTAGATTAATTAATACATTTGAATTAATATTAATTTAGTTGTTAATTAGTTAGCGTTTAATTAGTATTATAAAATTTTAGGTAATTATTTTTTTTTAAAAGGTTATAAATAGTTACTTTAAGATTTCAATATATTTTTCTTGAAATCTCATTAATATAGAACATTGTTTTTGGAGGATGCTCTCTCAAACTTCGAGAATGATATTTCGTTGTTTGGTCATAAATTTGACTTAATACATCAATTTGGTTGTATCAATTTCCTAAAAGTAAAATGTTCAAATTCTTACTCACCCTTCATACTTGTAATGTAATATTTTTATTTAAAAAAAATCTTAAGTTTTTAATTAGATTCAATATTCTACCATTGATTTTAGGGTAATGGTTTTAAATGAGAAAGTTAGAAATATTTATAATTATAGCAAAATGTCACAGTCTATTAATGACATGTTCATCACTTTCTATCATTGATAAATAATGACATTTTGCTATATTCGTAAATAAGTTAGCTAATTTTACTATATTTGAAAACCACTCTTAATTTTAGAAAAGGTTCCATCAAAGCTATTTTAATTCATATATGGGTTAAAATACCATCTAATCTCTATACTTTTAAACTTGTTCAAATTTAGTTAAAATACTCTCAAAATATCTTAAAATTATTATTATATTTTTTTAAAATAGTCCTTTCATCCTTTCAATGTTAAATTTGATCAAAAATTGGTTAAATAAAAATGATTTTTCTCTTCTAAGACATGTAGATTCAAATGGTCAGAAGAAAAAGAAAAGGGAGAAGAAAATTCTATCTTAATTTGTAAGAATCAAAATCGTACCAATTTATCTTCGAAAACGTTTCAGGTTTCACATTAGTTTTCTGCTGATTTTCTCAATACTATAAACGATGGATTGTCTTCTTTTATATATATATTTTAAATTCTTAACCATGTTCTTCAACAAATCCTTTTTTGTTTTCACATGCAAAAAGATATATAAATATTTTAATTAGTCTTTTGCCCGGAAATATTAAACTCCAAACAAAATGGTTTTGTCATATATTTTCTTAAATAAATAAATAATTAAAGAGAATGTTGCAAATATAGACATTAGATCAAAAATATTAGCAGATATAATATAATGTAAAAAAAAATTACAAATATGATCAAATTTAAATAATTTATTAGTGATAGACCATATTATTAGTAGAGTCCAATTTTTCAATATATTTGATTATTATCCCTAAAAATATTACCAAGTGTAATTACCTTAATTAAAACCCTTTTCTTCAGACCTTTGACCTTGTTGTGTTCCATAAAACTCCGAAAAGTTCCTATAATAATGGCGGACTTCCAGCCCACGCGCCGCTCTTCTAGATCGGTTGTTGTTTCCGCCGTCAGCTGTGGAGAGGATGAGGCCGCCGTCAAACCATTGGTCGGTGCCCTGGACAGACGATATAGCACAATGTGACCAAAGAAAATAGAGTTCGTTATTGAAAAAATATATATGTAAATTGAAGTGTTTGAGATTGATATATGAAAGATTCATTGATATCTCTGATTTTTTTTTTAAAAAAAAAAACTCATAAAACACAAGAATAACATATATTTTGTTCTATATAATAGAAATATAAATAACAATATCCGTCAACTTTGTTTTAGTGTATAAAAAACTTGATTATTAATCTAAAATAAATTTTATAAATTTTTTTACATATAGAAATATTTATTGCGATATATCCATAAAATTGAAATCTCGATATCGTTATCAATATTGATATTTTAACCCTAAGTATGAGAATATTTTTAGAAACAGAGTTCATGAAACCTAAACATATTATTTGATTAAAAAAATTAAATTCAACTCAAGAATGATAAACTCAAATATTTCACATTAGAAAAATGAAGAGATTTGGTATCTAGCCCATGAAGTCCAAATGTTATTCTCTATTTGCTAATTAATTTCGAAATGAAATACTAATAAACTTGTGGCTTAAAATATTTATATTTCCATTATAAATACTAAATTTTAAATAAAAAAAATAAAACATGGGGAATTTTCTCACATAGACATGATACCCATCAAGGATTCCCAACTCACTAAAAAATAATACTTAGGAATCACCAATTTTTATACATCTAAATTCATCACACACATAAAAAGAACCAAAATATTTTAATAAAAGAAGAAGAATTTGATACATGGCAAATTATCATTGTGAGATGCACGAAAATAGGTGCTATTTGGAATGTATTTAAGTATATATATATATATATTTTTCTAAAACAAAGAATGAGGGACATGAACCAAGATGAAAAATCTCGACGTCAACTGAAATGAGAGTGCATCCCATGGGGTGAAAATGACACCCTCGTTTTCTCGTCCATCCCATGGGTAGGCTTCTAAAAATCTCCATTTTCTCTCCCATTAAAAATGGCACCAATGGCCTAACTTTAGAAGCCCATATGAGATTTGACCTAACGTTTAAATTTTTTTTTTTTTTTTTTCCTTTTACTTATGTCAACATGGGGTAAATTATTAAACAGACAAGAATTGAAAAGTTCTTCATCTTCTTCTTACTCCTTTTTCTCTCTCTCTTCTTCCTCCTTTTTGTCCGTCTGATCTTGGTCTCTCTCTCTAATTTACATACTTTCTTCTTCTTCTTCGGTTCGATCTCAGTCTCTCTCCAATCCCATACACTCCATTGCACTCATGCCCAATCGTCAATCCACCACCATTTGGGTCTTGATTTTTCTCTATCGTGTAGTCGTACGTTGCCATCGGTGAGCCGATTATTCCCTCTCTACTTGATTCACTCTTTCTTCCTTTGACTCTAGATCCGTGCAGCCCAATCCATGTTGCCACTATCTTATTGCTGCTAGCGCAAAAGTTTGCCATATTTTTGGCCGTTAGGGGTGAGATTTTAGACGTTTTGGGTTCAGATTTTTGGCCGTTAAGGGTGAGATTTTAGACGTATTGGGTTCAGTTTTGTTGCTTTTAGATAGTTATGACAGACTAAAATAAAACTCACACTAAAGACTTTTATTTGTGATAGACTAAAATTACCAAACACCCTCTTCTCAAATTTTGTTGGATGCTAACGTTGTGATTCGCATGGCCAAGGAGAAGAGAGAGTTTGGTAAGAGAGAAGTGAAAGGAGAGGGAAAGTTTGTTAGTGAAATGAAAGAGACATATTTTAATAAAGTAAAAAAAAAAATGTAGGCCTTTAATGTCGGTTTTAAATCGACATTGTAGCCTATCTTCAATGTCGGTTTAAAACCGACACTAAAAATCTATTTTTTTATATATAAAAAACCCGACATTATATAGTTCACTCCCTAGGAGATGGATTGGAATCAAGGGGAAAACGATACTTAAATTTTCAGATCGGTGTTTCTGGATTGAATAGGATGGGTAGGGTCTATGAAGCAATATGACTACACGATACGGATACGATCAGATACGGCGATTCGTCAATTTCTAAAAAACTAGGATACAGATACGTCTAAGGATGCGTCATTTTTTTATATTTTTTTTTAAATATATATATTTCTAAAAAACAAGGATACTGATTTGTTGAAGATATATTATTTTTCTTAAAAAAAAACCTAGGATATAGATAAATTTAGCATACAAGTTAATAACATAGCACAAAATAGAATACAAATATTGAAATACAATACAAAAAAAGCAACATCTAAGATGTTGGAGTACAATAGTTAATAAAATGCAATAGAAAAGTGACTCATATTGCAAAGAAGAAGAAGAAAAATAGAGAGAGAAGTATGAAGATAAACGAAGAACTTATTGTTGAAGATATCCAAATAGTTTATATTTTGGTGGACTTTGTGGGGACTCAAATGTGAAGATGAAGATTAGATAATTCTAGTTTAGGGTTTGGTCCGTGATTTATTTATTTTTTTTCTTTTAGTTTTAGACTCGAGTAGTGAGCTTTTTAAATAGGTTGCCTAATTTTAGATTGGGAAAGATTAGATGAGTTACTTGTTTTTTTTCCTTAAAAAAAATGTACACATAGAAATAGATACGTCAAATCGCGTGTTAGATACGTATATGGAAAGTATCTGAAAGTATAGATACGTCAAATCGCGTGTCAAATATGTATTTGGGAAGTATTTGGAAGTATCGATATCCGATACGTGTCTGATATTGATTCTTTGTCTCGCATGAAGTATCTGTGCTTCATAGAGTAGGGTTGAACAGTCATAACGAGAAGAGAACTATCATAAATGAGAAGAGCGTATAAAAGAGTTATACTTCCATTACCATCACACTTTAGATTTACCTCTAACATTTTTTTTGTATTTATACCTCTAACGCAACGCCTAAGCCCAAGTGTCATTTCCAACGATTCCAACAAGACTTGTCATCATGAAATAATATTAACACTAGTTGGAATAAACCTACACCAGATCTTCTTAGTTATCAAACACTACCACAACAAACGTGTTGATATTTCCACATGATCCCGGCAAAACATGCACATCAGATCAGATTGGACGTCGTCTTAGAATATAATCACGAATAGTTTTCTAGCAGCAGATGGAATTGCCACAAAGCCTTAGAAGCAGTCCCTGGGGATGGAATTGTGAACCAATGCATTAAGCCCCTGGAGCCATCTCCGTCGTCCATCGTCCATCCGGCGTAATTTTCCGATACGGAGGCTCTACCAAAATATAATGGATTCAATTATTCCTCATGTCACTGTGTGGGTCAATAATAATGTTGCGGCGGCGGCAACCTCAGCCGAAATCCGCCGCCTCCATCTCCACAGTACTGCTTTTTCTTTTTATTTTTCTAAGCTAAATCCAAAATATTTCAATTTCAACCTAACTTTTGGGTTAGACTTTCTTTGTATTGATCAATTAGGAACCTCCCACGAGCCTGCACTAGACCATCCAATGAGAAGACAGATCAGAGACATCAGACGTAAGCTTCATGAAACCAAAAGTTGTCTTTTCTTCAACGATTGAAACTAATCTTTTATTACTGGAAACTACATATCCATTAAAATTGTTTTTTAAGTTACACATAACAAAGATTTAGGAGATTAGTCTCCTACATAATTAACATTTCTCAAATGTTTTAAAAATTTTACAATATTTCATAATTAGATGTTAGTAATATTTTGGGATATTTTTAACATTTTAATAAATTTTTTCTCATTCTTTAATTTTGTAATATTTTAAAATAAAAAATATATCCTTTTCGGATTCACTAGTAATTATCTCGGGGTATTTTTAAAAATAAAAAAATATTTAAAAATATTTACATTTTATAGCAAAAAGTTTAAAACATACAAATTATTTTTAGAACTTTTGCTATAAAGTGTAAATACTTTTGGGATTTTTCTATTGGTAAGAATTCATTATCTCTCATCAATAAACTTTTGAAATCTTTTAGTTCTTTTCATTTTTGAATTTTGATGTTGTTTTTGTTATTTATTAATTTCGATTGGTATTCGTTTAATGCATGATATTTCAAGGAAAATTATTGCAATGAGTGACAAAATAGGTTGGGTATTTTGTAAACATGTATTTGAGATTTGGAAATTTGCAGATATAGCAAATTAATTACTAATAACGTTGGCATCGGGACGAGAGATGGAAATGATTGTAGCCTTCGACTACTCATAAAAAATCCTTGTCAGCTGAGAAGACTATTTTGGAAAGTTTATAACTCGGAGACTATGAAGCACAGACACATATATGACTATATGATACGGATACGATTGGATACGGCAATTCGTCAATTTCTAAAAAACTAAGATACGAATACGTCTAAGGATACGTCATTTTTTTATATATATTTTTTAATATATATATTTCTAAAAAATGAGAATACCGATACGTTGAATATACATTTTTTTCTTTAAAAAAATATAAGACATAGATAAATTTAGCATATAAGTTAATAATATCAACACAAAATAGAATATAAACACTGAAATACAATACAAAAAAAGCAACATCTAAGATGTTGAAGTACAATAGTTAATAAAATGCAATAGAAAAGTATGAAGATAAACGAAGAACTTATTGTTGAAGATATCCAAATGGTTTATATTTTGGTGAACTTTGTGGGGACTCAAATGTGAAGATAGAGATTAGATGACTCTAGTATAGGATTTGGTCCGTTATTGTTTTTTTCTTTTAGTTTTAGACTCGAGTAGTAAACTTTTTAAATAAGTTGCCTAATTTTAGATTAGGAGAGATTAGATGAGTTACTTGTCTTTTTTCTTTTAAAAAAGTACGCATAGAAATAGATACGTCAAATCACGTGTCAAATACGTATCTGGAAAGTATCTATGTCAAATCGCGTGTCAGATACGTATCTGGAAAGTATCTATGTCAAATCGCGTGTCAGATACATATTTGGGAAGTATCGGTATCCGATACGTGTCTGATACTGATTCTTTGCCTCACATGAAGTAATTGTGCTTTATAGCTCGGAGAAAAACTTCCATTACATGCTTAGTCTATTAGACTATTCAAGTAAAAGAAATAGTAAATTTTAATCAATTATATAATTAGAAATATTTATTTTGATTATATTTGTGGAGAATATATTAAGAAATATGAAATTAGAGGAAAAAATCAGTTTTAATTTTTCTCTAAATTAAATTTATTAAGTCATATTAAAATTGCACTTCAAATAAGTTCTGGTTTCAAATATCATTACTTTTTCTTTACGCTTTCAATAAATTATAAAATTATATATACAATATAAAGTTGATAATTTTTTTTTTTTAAAAAAAAAGACAGCGTAACATAGATAAATTTTTAGTTAAAATTTATATATTTTGACAAATTATTTAATTGTAAAGTTGAACGTCAATCAAAATAAATTTATTTTTGATTTTATTATTACACGGTTAAAATTGATTTAACTTTTGGTATGTTCCTTTTCTTTTTCCTCAAAAAAAGAAAAAAGAAAAAAGAAAGACAACTGACTCGGTGCTTTGTTTGTAGAAAGAAAATACATATTGAAAAAGACTGCTTTATTTCTTTATTTACTCGGTCTTTCTAAAAGAAAAATATATATTATATATTTGGATGGGTAAGGCTTGTCTGGTGCGGAAGATTAGAGATGTTGTCGGCATTTGGAAGGATAAGATAAGAGATATTTAAATAACCGAGATTCCAACCATTTAGATTATCCAATCCAAAATATAAGAATTAAGTTGTATTAGTTTTGTTCTTGAATTGGATTGGATTGAATTTTTTTATTTTTATTTGGTTGGATTAGGTTATGAATTGGTTAAAAAAGTTTGAATTTTGACCAACCTAACCTGAATTTTATATATATTAATAATATATATGTATTTTCTCTTTATTTAAAATTTGATTACTTTATATTTATTAATTTAAAATTTTAATATTTTTTCTTTTAAAATTTTTATGACATTTATCTTTGTTTAAAGTTTGTAATAAATATCATAGATATTTGATATTTAACATTTGAATTTTATGAGATTTTAATTATTAGTATATATAAATTTACATATTTTTCATTAAAAATAAAATTAAGTTATAATTCGACAACCAAACCCAACCCAATCCGGATTTCAAGGGTTTGAGTTCGGTTGGAAATTTTATTTTGATCATTTGGATTGTCAATCTAACCGATTCGAATTTTTGAATTGGTCAAAAAAAAAAAAAAAACACTCTCAATCCAATACCAACCCAACTCATATACACCCCTAATAAGTATTAAATAATAGTTTTAAGATTTTTTTGAATGCTTCTAGAGGTGGGTCCCACACATCATCGTAAGTCATAAGTTAGATTAAAAAAATGACTACCAACAATAATAATATTAAAATATAGAGTCCACTGTCACACTACCGCTGCTTCCGTCTTTCCCACGCTCCTCACTGGGCCCACCTTTAAAATGTCCCAATCCTAATTAATTATGAATTTTGGGACTTTATAATCAAAGTTGCAATCTTCATCCCTAACCCTAATTTGATGAGAGGGTGACCAATCCAATTGTCATCATAATTACGTAAGATTCATTTATGTTTTTGTAGAAACATTTTAGCATTTTTTAGATTTTGTCCTTGCAAGATATTTATGCCATTTAATTACTTTTCACATTTTCATCGTAATTTCATTTTTTTATGGATTTAATATTGATATAAAGAACTTAGTGACATTTTCATTATATCATAAAAATTTCATAACAAACTATCGCTAGCATGAATTTAATATAAACAATAAACTTTTTAAGTTTTTTAAAACACACATAATGTTTCTTTATTATTTGAAATTTTTGTCATTATTGTTTTAAAAAATAATTCATCAACGTCAACTTTTTATTAACATTTTCATCGATATTTTTGTTTGTAAAATTTAGATCTTGAAATTTTTATTGGCATCGATATTTAAATTACAACGATGACAGTGACAAACGTAGAATCAAACTTAGTTGATCATATAGGTTTCCCGTGAGACTTCCTCTCTCTTGAAATTAGGTTTCCTCTAAGTGTGTGAATATTAGTGTTGAAACACTTATGCTTCCCTAAGTGTGTGGGACTCCTTCCCACTTGATTATATATTTCCTTCTAATTACGAACTCCTTCACATGAGAACTTAGACTTTCCCTAAATCTTGAGAAGTCTCTTCTCAATGAATGACACCTTAGGCTCCTCCTACGGCTTGAGAAATCCTTCTCGTCAAACAATGTCTTAAGCTCCCCCTAAGACCAATCAAAACTTTGTGAATCTAATAAGAACATATGAAGAATACACTATCACAAATAACTCAAGGAACTTCTTCTCCAAAACAATAATGTAACACTGTAAAAATTCTGTAAAGCTCACAGAACAATCTTATAAACAATAGATACGACAACACTAGCAAGAGAACTTATTCTGCTTAAATAACAGAGCGGAATGATGGAAAATATTCCCATATAAAATCATTCGCTCACCAAAAAGGAAAAATATTTAAAAATAATAATAATCAGCATAATAAGTTAAATAATAAGGAAAGAAATATTCTACAGATTTGATAACTGGAAGAACAACCTTTGAAACAAAGTCCACTAGAGACAAAAACATAGACAACTCCAAAAAACCCCAAAAATTAATGCCAGGAACTTAAACAAATATATTTAGCCAATATCATATTTGTAGGCAGTTATATATACATAGACAGAAGATATGATTCGTTTGATGTTGTTTTACATATGGTAAGCAGCAATCGCAATATGATCTAATTACATTTTCAACTTGTTTTCATTATCTCTATTATTAGAACAGATCATATTTCGCTATCGTTATGTCCTTAAAAAATTTTAAAAAAATATATCATTGATGAAAGAAAATAGACGTTGCTATTACCTTTCGCGAGAAAGATCATATATTTGTTTCTAATCTCTATCTATTTTATTTAACTCTAGGAGAACAAATGAGGGGTATTGAAATTTGGAACTCAATCTCTTAAGAGAAAAGTTACATACAAATTACTATTAAGTTATATGTATATCTACCTATATCTAATCATATAAAATTACCAACCATCTCATTTCAAACGTTTTCCAAGAATTTTTCATGTACAATTCATCTACCACCTCTATTTACAATTATTTTCTAAAACATAGTCAAGTAGACAATAATTTATCATAATGTTAAAAGTGAAGAATTTGATTCATCTACTCTAGTTGTCCTAGTACGGTTGAACTAAAAAATAAGGAATTTCATCGTCATTACATTTTAATTTATAAACAATTTGTAAAATATCACTGTAGTTCTTCCCATTGATTTTCATTCATTATTATTATTATTATTTTTTATCAAAGTTGAAATTCGTAAGAATCCTCACAACTAATCTTCTACCCACAGCTTTTGGAATACTTATTAAGTCATTTATTTAAAAATTTATAAAAAGAAAAGCAAGGACCAAAATAAGTTTTTATGAAAAGAAAAAAAATCAATCACTAAAACAACGTGCTTGAAGGTTTACCAAACCAAGTACACGTTTGAATTCTAAATCCAATTCTAACAATAAAAATAGCTCATTTAAAACTATTTTTTCTTTTTTAAGTTTCATATTTTAGTATTACGGTTACCATTATCGTTATCGTTATTGTTTGATCCTAATAATAATGATAAAGGTAAATATAACAACAAATGTAATAGATTCATAATTCACATACTGTTACACTAACAATATCGGTAATGATAATGATAAATGTAATGGGTCCTATGTAGTTTTAAAGTAGAATCAGATTGAATACCCTTCCTTCGTCAATTAAACCCTACAATTTATTACAATTACGGAATATAGGTAATCTACAATAAATGTAATCAACTAATGTCTACTTTTTAATTCACCATTGATGGATTACGTTTCAATCGAGGTAAACGTGACTTTAATTTATAATAAAATTTTAATTTAATAAGTATAGAGTGAGAATGAAACTATTGATTTATAAATTGATAATTAGTATCACATCTAAGCAGGCTTGGATTTGTAAGTATTTGGAGACTAGTAATGGCCTAATTAACTGGAAATTGATTTACATTGCAAGTCAATGAGGAAGTCAAGTCAATGGATGAACATGACTTGAGAAGCAATTTCCAGCAGCCGATTCAAAGCGCTTCCCATAAACTTTCTTGCAAACAAATGGCAAATTCTAGTGCTTTCTCCATTATACACGCACGTGCTGCCGTCCCGTATCCTTTCCAAAAGCCCAACCGTGACGTTGTTACTCTCGAACCCGGTCGGGTGAGGCCCCTGCTTCGACCAGTCGGTCCAAGTCAACGTCCGGTTCGAATTCCTTTCCCCGAACTCTATATTCACCATCGTCGCCAAGTAGTGCTCATCCGAAATGCAACCCGGGCGGCAGTGCTTTTCGAAGAGCGGGAAATACTTCCGGTCCGCCACCACCTCGGTCGCCGTCCGTCGGTCCATTTCGAACCACTGGGAGCCTTTCCGCCATTGGGCCTCGGTGATTGTGGGCTTCATTTTGGGCCTGTAGCGGTTGCGGCCCAAACGGCCCGGTAAGTCGTAGGACTCGACGAAGATATGGGCCGAGCCCATGAGATAAGTGTAGACGGTGGTGAAATTGAAGACGGGAATGCAAGACTCGGAAAGAAGGAGGAATCGTTGGTTAGAGAAGTCGAGAAGAGCGTTGGCTAAGAGACGACGCTCTGCTTGAATCATGCTTGGCTGCCCCCATTCAACTTCCTGTCAAGTTTAATATATATATATTATCAAAATTACACTAAATTATAATAAATACGTTATTTCAAAAAAAATAAAATAATTGCAAGAATCACATATCAAATCTTCAATCTCTAAGAAGGAAGACTATGTTAATTAGCTAAGGTCACTAAGATTGTTTCAAAAATATCTTTTATACTATCAAAGGTTGCAATATAATTATCCGTCAAGTTTCGTCAATGTTTCAAAAGTATTTTCAAAGTAGAAATTCGAACAAAAATCAAGACTTAAAATTATGTAACGATGACCTAAAACAATTTGGCAATCCAAATTTTTGTTCTAGGTCATTGTTACATTATTTCATATCTCAATTTTCGTACAAAATTCTAAAGAATTTTTACTCCAAATTTATTTTTGAAACCTTATTTAAAGTTCATAAATAATATTCCTCTTTTGAAAGTATAAGAATATTTTCTTAAACAAATAGCAAAGTTTAAAGATATTCCTTATAATTTAACTTAAAAATTAATAGACCGTCGTTATAATACTGACAAGAAACAAGGAACATTATTTATATTATATATTACTTGTTTATAGCTAGTTCATTGGAAAAAAAAAAAAAAAAAAAAAAAAAACACGTGAATTGATGATATAAAATAATATGTCATCAAATCCTTTTGTGTCATATATAGTTTTATAGTATTCCAACAACCATGGTAGATCTTATATCTAACCCATCTTTAAAACAGGTTATATTAGAAATAAACAAATTTTATCAACTCAACAAAGCTAATAATAACTAATATGTAATTCTTACTAGTTTCTATTTGGGTCGTTGGAAGTTTGAATACCCATATTGCCACTTAGTATAACCAAAAAAAAAAAAAAAAAAGCCATTACGACTGTACGTTACCTAATATATACTACTACATTATGGTGTATGTAAAGCTTCCTGATCATTTTCTATATATATAACTTCGATATCAACCCATATAAAACATACTATATCTTTTCCAAAATCAATGTTTACAACAGTGGATTTCTGTATGATCAATATTCACAGCAAAGTTGACATGTATTAGAAATAATTACTTACACAATTTAAGATACTGTGAGGATTTTGTCTTATTTTTTTAGTCAATAATATATGTCCTAATCAATTGAGTTATATACGTAAATTGACTTATAAGTTAGAACATAAAAAGTATTTCATTTTCTACAAAAACATCTATTTTCATCATGTATGATGATATTTTTTTTTAATTCTACCTAATGTGAAGATGAGAGATTTGAACATCTAGCTTCTTAATTAAGAGGATATACATTACAAGAAAAAGAAAAACAAAGATAACTACTTATTTTTCCTATTTATTTTTTAGAATAAAAAATAATAATTTGACGACCACTTTTAATTCTTTGTTCTTTCAAAATTCAATTTAATTTTTTTTTTAAAAAAAATCACATAACTTCGAAAAGAGAATACTTCAAATTATTATAAAATAATATACATTTCATATATATACAAAATTAATACAATATGGTATTAAATTATCGTTGACATGTGGATATTTCTACGTTTTTATGAGTTCAACATTGACAGAGAAGTGAATCGACATTTCCATTATATCGTTAAAAAATCTATTAAAAAGAAAACAAGTAACAAATTGTTATGTATGTCAATATAATATAAATAATAAATATTTTAATGAATTTAAAAAGAACAAATATTTATTTATTTTGTTTTGATAAGCTTTTTCAAAATATCTACGGGCATCAACATTTTACCAATAGTTTCATTTATATTTTCAGAAAATTGAATCCCGGCATTTTAGTCACCATTCAAATCATGAAACTTACCGGCCGGGGTCAGTTTTTTTTTTTTTTTTTTCCCTTCTTTTTTTTTAAAGATATTAATAGATAGGGAGAGAATCAAATTAACAATAAATAAATAAAGAAAAATAAAAAGAAAGGGTTTACTGACCTTACTAGGGATCGTACGGCCATAAAAGACAGAATTTTTAGGGTAAGTTCCATTGAAAGAAGGATGTGAATGCACATATATCGAATAAAATCCTTCATTTCCGTTGAAAAATCTTTCCCAAAATGCCTTTAACGGCAAACCCCCTCTTGTTAAGAACATAAACGCCACCTTCCCCGTTCCCTTCACCGGTGACCGTCTCATCCGGGAAACCAACTCCCCATCGCTCATCTCCTGCCCCACACTTTTCGAGCTCCTAAATTCCCTCAACCCCACCACCACCGGCGGAACCGGCGATGGAGTAACCGGCCACTGGCTGAGCTGAAAAGTCGAAGAAAAACCACTAATCGAGAAATTAAAACTAATCCCAATAATTAATCCTAACCCGAACACAAGAACGTGAGATATTAGGCTACTGAGTTGATGAAACTGAATGCCCTGAAGAACCTTCACCGGCTCCGCCATGTGCGGTGGCCGTTGCTGGCTATGAGAATTAATGAAATAAAGCAAATTATTAATATCGTCTATAGTTTTTTTTTTTTTTAGGATTGATTTAATTTGTGTGTATTTATTAGTTCGTTATAAGCCCACTTTTAATGTAATTATATAATGGAGGAAGAAAAAGAAGGTGGCGGCCACTAACAAGGTTGGAATTTTGGTTGGATATTGACTACACAATACTGCTGCACCAAATATTAATGCTGTTTTGTAATTAAATCAGATGATGTTATTACAATTAATTTTAATTATTGTAATTGATTAGATCCCAAGAATAATAATAATAATAATAGCTTATGTTATTTGATGAATCTTTATATAAATATAATTTGGAGATACATATGCGTTGAGACCAATTACTACTTTGCACGTACTTCAAATAAAATGTTAAAGCATTCATCATGTCCTCACATTAATAAATTTATAATAATCTTATTAAAATAAGGACGTTGATATTTTTCTTTTAGATACAAGGATATTGAATTAAGGATCAATGGAAGATATACTTGTTTATATTTTTTGTCTTTTAAGATTTAGATTTTGTATTTATTTGATCTCGTGAGGTTTCAAAATTATTGATTTTCATCGACATATCGATATTTTCATCAATATTTTTTATTTTTAATGGTTTGACATCGATATAAAGAATGGAATCAATATGTCCATTACTTCATAAACAATCCATGAAACATGAAAAGAATAAACAACAAAATATTATTAGTATGTCAAAGTAATATAAATAATAAATATTTTTTGTTTTGTTTAAAAAGTATAGAAATATTTGTTTGCTAATTTAAGTATTATTTTTAATTTAATTTTTATATTTTTTTTTTCAAAATTATCTATCGACATTGATATTTTATCAATATTTCTATTAATATTTTTTTGTGAAATTGAGACTTCAATATTTTCATTGATATCAACATTTGAGTCTTGCATACTATTTATATTTATTCATTATTTCAATACCATCTAAACTATGGATAACAAAATTTGAACAGCAAAAACGCACCTGGCCTTCACTTAACAACAAAAAATTGTAATTTGGGAAAGAGAAGACCTTCAAAATAAAGAAAAGGGATTTCGATGTCAAAGTCAGAATAATAACGCTATAACGAAGAAATCAAAAGTTTAAGTTACTTCATACGGAACTACAATAACGTATTTATAGAAGATTTGATCTAAGGTTTATCTTAATCATATATGGATTAAGATATGAGTTTTTTCTAATTTCAAATAAATAGGATTATTTAGTTGATTTGGCTAGGCCCAAATTCACTCATAAGACGAACAAAATCCTTTTGAAATAAGAAGCTGGAACGAGGCCTTTATTTTTCCATGGGTTGAATAACATAGTGGAGTTATTAATTGTATCAACACGTTTGCTATCATCATTATTATATAATCTTCCCTCGTTGACTAGAGATTCTGCACGTTAGGCGGTTGTGAAATTAGATATTTGAAGAAAAAATTGTTATTGGTTCTATATATATGTATATTAGGACTTATTAAAGCACAGATTGTATCATTATGTTCAATAAAAAGAATGAGGAAAGCTCTAATTGAAAAATATTGGAAGGGAAAAAGACTTCTAAGATGAACTTGTTCCCATTCAATACTGTCAAGAACTATCAATGGATAGAGACCAAGGTATATAAAAAAAAAAGAACGGAATCGGATAAGTCAAGTTAGTTTTTAATAGTATTGAAGCCTGCAGTCTCCTAAAGTAAATCAAGTCCGAGAAGACCGAGGAGGCCTTGGGGGGACATAAGCGTGCAAAGCCCTAACTAATGAATGAAAGAGCGCGCCTTACCTTTCTCTTGAGTGTAGATATGTAGTTAGGACTTGCCCCTGCTCAATAATTCCATGGCAGGGTTTTCCAGACATTTTCTAAGATCAGAAGGACTCGCTAGAATAACAACTTGTGGAAATCTCCCCAGGAATCGACAGGATTCACGAGCGAAGCTGGAAGACATTGTGTGACCTCTGAATTTGAAATAACTACTTATATATCTGGTATTGACCATAATTTACAAGAACATTTTGTAGTCTTAGTAAGAGGGGGAAGGGTTAAGGATTTACTTGGTGTGAGATATCACATTGTGCGAGGAACCCTAGATGCTGTCGGAGTAAAGGATTGTCAACAAGGACGTTCTAGTGTGTTGTTGATTCTTATCCAAGACTTGTATCCTTTTATGATGTCAATATATATATATATATATATATATTTGAGTTATGTTCTATTTGACATAGCATTCGTATTGACCTAAACATATATATTGTCGATCCAAACATGATTAAGTGTATATGATATCAATTATAATTTTAAAGTTAATGGTTCAGTTTTTATCAACACGCAATATTGTGTATATAACGAATATATAGGTGCTAATTTATATATTACATATATTAATATTCTTGTAGTTTGTCACCTTGTAATATCATTTAGTTGATTTCTAAATTTCTTAAAATAGTTAAGAATATGATACATGTGCTAAACAAAAAAAACGAAGAAAAAAAAATTGGCAACATGATAATGGCTGCTTATATATATATTTTTACCAATCCAAGCATATAGATATATATTTATATATAAGTAAGAAGTTTTGGACCCCTTTTCTAGGAATTTGTCAGAGTCCTAACCCAATGTATATATATTTCTTTTCTTCAAGTACAACATACATGGGGCATAGAATTTTGAGGTTTTTTTTTTTTTTTTTTTTTTTTTTTTTTTTTTTTTTTGTATATAACAATTGTGGGATGGAGAATCGAATTTTCTACTTTGAGATGGAAGGTCATGTCAATTACCGCTGAGCTAAACTCACTTGGGCTAGAATTTTGAACTCTTGGCCTCAAAGAAAAGAATAAACATGTCAATTACAACTTAATTAAATACGGAATATTATTTTATACTACCTCCACTTATTATATATCATGTCAACACGTTTTTAAAATAAGGTGGGACCTTTGACATTAATGTGGGGTCTATGAATAGTTATAGAGATAAATTTGTAGTGTGAACAAAGAAAGTATGGTACTCTCGTAGCACTAAATATCTATCATTTGGACAAAAACCCTAACCTTTGTCACATGTAATATTATTTAACTAATTTTTAAATATAGTAAAGAAATTGATATTTGCAGTTCCAAACAAATTAAAATTGGCAGCCACATACTAAAACTCAACAGAGCCAAGAGGTTTCTGTTGGGGTTGATGCCCTAAAGTCTCGTGTCCTGTAGTTTGTAAATAGTTTGTACGAATGCTTGTGTTGTAATAATATGATATTTACTTCACATCTAGTATTTTGCTTAGTTACTAGTTTTTATTTGCTTTAACACAAACCAATAAACATAAAATCCCTGGTTATCTGTATGTGACTCAAGCATGTATATGGTGACATACAAATGGACCATGTCTTGAGTGATAACCAAAATGGTCTGTAGTATATAGATAAAGGAGGCAAACCTTATCCTAGTAACGCTACGGATGCAAACCCGCTTTGTGGAATGGTCATAAGTGTTGTGACTTGTCACATATGATCTGATCCTGATCATTTGTGTTGGGGACATGCGAGCGGAGGCGTCCTATACAAAGAGTTTGTATAAGACCTGACTACGAAGTGTTAACGTCTTGTTATATAACACCGTTCATGACAGAGATTTCACTTCACTAGGATGACCATAGGTAACATGACCTCAATCCGAGTGAGTTGGGAACTCCTGCCATTGAGGGTGGTCCTTTGATTTGTATGGGTGCGAGTAGCCAGGTCGTTGATTCAAACCTACCCTTTTGGGATTCGTCTGATTTGGGAGCTGGGAACTCAGCTACACAAGATAGAATTCACTCCTTCCTTGAGGCAGGGTAAGTAGATAAATAGCTCCCTTAAGGGTTGATTCCGGGGCTTAAACGATGTGGCGCCACACGCCTTCTCTTGGCCCAAGAGGTGTTCACACATAGTTGGACTATGTTGTATTGTTCATTAGAGAAATCAGTGGTACTTAAGGAGTGAGATGTAACTACAGGGGCAAAATGGAAATTTGGCCCAACTGTATTTACGAGCATCTGTGAAGAGTCATCGTACTCATGATTGGTTATATCCGATGGACACGGAAATATATTCTGTGGTAAGAAGAGTTCAGCTGTTGGTCTTTAGTGGAATGCCTGACAATTAACGGATAGTGGATCTTGTGGCTAAAGAGTTTGTCAGCTATTCACGGACCGTTGGGGCTTCGAGCCACAGGTTTCATTAGATCCCTGGGTAGCTTGGATAAAGTCGAGAACTAGTGTTTGGGTTAATTTGAAATGTTCAAATTGACAAGAGGAAGTTCGATTATAATATGATATAATTGGATTGGTTAATTATATATGATATAATTGGCTAAATGTATGAGATACATTATTTGGAGGAAATTAGATATAAATATGATTTATATCAAGTAGATGTGAAAATACTATAGTAGATATGTGATATCAAACTATAGGATAAAAATATAATATGATTATATTTATTATTAATTAATTGGTTAATTATATGATAATTAATCCAAAAATTACATTTGGATGTGGGTCAGTGGGAATGGGTCGGTTATTGTAACTGATGAATTAAAATGAAAACTGTTTTCATTTTTTGAGTTGTTCAAAATGAAAACTATTTTCATTTTTTGAGTCGTTCAATCTCGTCCAAAAGAAATTAGAGAGATCGCGCTGGTAAAACTAAACGAACGCTTAAGCATTTCGAAAGCCTATACGATAGCTCATCTCCGCCTAGACAATCGTCCACCTCGTGCCTAAACGATCACACACTTATTCCTACACGATCGCATAGCTTCTCTAAACGATCGTAGTGTGTGTCGATTTTTACTAAACGATCGTCTACCATTTCCTAAATGATAAGCATTTTACTATGCGATAGCACTTCTTCCTTCCCACTTGCTTATCACCTACACAATCCGTGCTTCCTCCTTCCTCTACCAAATTCACCAAAGACCACGCTTTGGGTTCTCACTCCGAGAATACCCGGGACTCTTTTCTGGTGGTGTCGTCCTCGTAGCGTTCGTGTTTGTGCGGTTGTTCGTGTTGCTGTTGTTGACGCTGTTGTTAGGTGTTGGTAGATCGCGTGGAGAGTTCCGCTGCGTTGAGTTCCGAAGTTTGAAGATTGTCTTCAACTGGTATGGCAACTCTTTCCCTTGTTAATTTGTTGTTTAGAGCATGCCGTTAAATTAAGAATTGTTTGCATAACTGTACGTATGAATGTATATTGTTGTATTTTCGGTCAGTGTGAAAGCGGAGCGATTCAAACGTGCTCATGGAACTCTTCGGTAAGAGATCCTTCAATTGGTATCAAAGCCAGGTTCTGATACTCTGATTTCATTTGTTACAATGAAATGAAAATTTCATTATTGGTCGGTGCATTTCTACACTATTTAATGGTTAAATTTGTTGTGGAATTGCCGGATTAATGGATGTTTTCGGGATGATTAGCCTCGGTTTGATTTAGTTTCTTTTTACATTTTCAATTGTTTGTAAAGGCCCCTGCGTTTTTGGGCATTAATAATCGTTATCGAGTCTGTTTTCAAAGTTTGTTTGAAGTTTTGAGTTGTTCGAAGAAGTTCTGGGCAAGTGTTGCGGTTCTTCGAGGAAGGAGGCGATCTGCTGTTGATCGCATTGTGCAAAAGATGTGGTACACGATCGCTGTTGATCGCATCATAAAGACGATAGAGTATGCTATCGCTGTTAAACGCATCGGTTAAACGATGGGGTATGCGATCAAGAGTTGATCATATCGTTTTGACGATCGGGTACGCGATCGCTGAGTATCTCGTCGTGTAGACGATGAGATGCTCACGGATCGTTTAACACACGCGCACTAAACGATTGTTTAGGTCAGCAAGCTTCATCGCTTAGTAACTGACTAAACGATCGCTTAGTAATGCAAGGTAAATCGTTTACCTGTCGTCACGCTACGCGATCGCATAGACGATCAGGCTTTGCAGCCTCGTCGTTGTCTACGCGATCGTTTAATTATGCTCCTATCGTCTAGTGCGCGCTGAACAATCTTCTACCTACTGCATTTACTACATGATGGAGTTCTCTGGCGGTTTGCCTATGAACCGGTTTGCTTGATGGAAAATGTAATAGATAGAGTTTTTCATTCCGATTTTTTGTAAAGGCTCATCCCGGTCCATTAATCCTTTATTTATTACATGCGATGTATGCTTTTTATATGTCATATGGTATACACATATAGTAAATCCCACCTTAGGTTATACAATGGTCATGCATCATCTCTTTATTGTAATTGTTATAATTTAGAGACGCATGATTTAATTATGTAAAAGCATGTTCATGCATCATATAATATAAGAGTTATATTTATACATGCATAAAAAGCATTGACATGCATCATCTTTATATCATAATTGTTATAGTATAAGGGTGAATGATAGCATGTTTTCTTGGTTGTTACGCATTATATAAAAGTTATATATAGTAATGACCGGAAATTGCATGAAACATGACACATAGATTATTTTATAAATGTTATAAACACCTCATTATACGCAATGGTTTTAGTTGTTTCTTTTTAAAAGTTAAAAAGAAATTAGAACTAAAAGAAATAAGAAAGACATGCATGCTCACTTAGGTTTCATTCATGGTTTTAAAGTATTTAAAACTTGGATCACATAGACTTAAGATCAGGTTCTAATACGATTAGCAACCCTAAGGCTTTAATCTTTTAATAGGATTAAATTGGCTAACAAAAGGTTAAAGTGTAGCAAATCTATCTATAAGGGACCTTTTGTCTAAGGCGGGTTCTGTCTAGGCTGGGGTATTTAAGTTGATAGAAACGTAATACCCCTACCTGAAAACTTATCTGGAAAGGTGAATTAGATAGATTTGATGCATGCATGCAAGTTAAGGACATTCCATTAAAGTGTTTAAATGTGACTACTTGAACTTGTTCATATTTCATAGACAAACGTTGTTTATGAGTAGAGTTTAAAAAGATGACATAGACCACAATCAGTAGCCGGATTGTCTAGGTTAATGAACCCTAGGTAGAACATTCAGTGGGAGTTACTTGGGGCATAAGATGCTTCACTTAAATCTTTCACGTTTCTCCTAAATAGTCCACACCGT
>NC_052356.1:38389811-38392466 GCF_009727055.1 Benincasa hispida | reverse complement strand
TGCTTCTTCCCTACGGTGGGCTCATTAGGGCAGGACTCTGGCACTGAAAGCGAGGGGTCACACTTATGCGGTATTATTAAGGGTTAACAGTTATGCGATCCTGATCATCGAGGATCTCATGTTCGCTCTCATGGAGGCTTGTCCTCCTATTCCAGCTCCCAATGCCGCTCGAAATGTTCGGGAGTCATACGAGCGATGGACAAGGACGAATGAAAAGGTCCAAGCCTACATCTTGGCTAGATTTTCTGAAATCTTGGCCAAGAAACACGAGCCTATGGTCTCAGCACGTGAGATCATGGAGCCCCTACGGGGATGTTTGGACAACCATCTGAACAGCTTTTGCATAAGGCTCTTAAATACATATTCAACTCCAAAATGGAAGAAGGAACCTCTATTCGTGAACATGTGCTAAACATGATGGTCCACTTTAATGTGGCAGAGTTGAATGGGTCTACCATCGATGAGGGCAGCCAGGTTAGCATAATCCTGCATTCTTTTCCGGAGAGCTTCCTGCACTTTGTTAGTAATGTGATTTTTAACAAAGTGAAATATAACCTTATAACTCTTCTCAACGAGTTGCAGACATACCAATCTTTACTGAAAAGTAAAGAGAGGCAGAAGGGTGAGGCAAATTTTGCTTTATCCTCCAGGACGTTCCATGGAGGTTCGACCTCAGGAACGAAGTCTGCACCTTCTGCTTCTAACTCTGCAAAAGGGAAGAAGAAGAAGGGTGGTAAAGGAAAAGGGAAGGCACCTACTAACCCATCGTCTGTCGCCCCAAGGAAAAGTCCACAGGTTGCTAAAGGAAAGTGTTTCTACTGTAACCAAGATGAACACTGGAAGACGAACTGTCCTCGGTATTTGAAAGAGAAAAAAACAGCCAAGGCTGATAAAGGTAAATGTGATTTATTTGTTCTTGAAACTTGTTTAGTGGAGAATGATGATTCTGCCTGGATAATTGATTCAGGCACCACTAACCATGTTTGTTCTTCTTTTTAAGGGATTAGATATTGGCGACAGCTGGAGGCTGGTGAGATGACGATGCGAGTAGGCACTGGGCACGTCGTCTCAGCTATGGCAGTGGGAGGACTTCGGTTAGCTTTACAAAATAGGTTTCTTATTTTAAATAATGTATATATTGTTCCCGAACTAAAGAGGAACCTCATTTCTGTAAAGTGTTTATTGCAATGTAAAAATACTATATCTTTTAATGTGGATAAAGTGTTAATTCATAAAGATGGTGTTTTTATTTGCACAGCAAATAAGGAATCAAATTTATATGTGCTAAGGCTGTTAGCCATTAATTCCCTGCATAATACTGAATTGTTCAGAACTGCTGTAACTCAATCAAAACGTCGACGAATTTCTCCAAAAGAAAATTCCTAACTTTGACATCTTCGTTTAGGGCACATCAATCTCAATAGGATTGAGAGACTGGTGAAAAATGGACTTCTAAGTGAGTTAGAAGAAAATTCTTTACCAGTTTGCAAATCTTGCCTTGAGGGTAAAATGACTAAACGACCTTTTACTGGAAAAGTTTATAGAGCCAAGAAGCCTCTTGAGTTAGTATATTCTGACCTTTGTGGTCCTATGAATGTGCGAGCCCGAGGTGGCTATGAGTATTTTATCAGTTTCACTGATGATTACTCAAGGTACGAGTATGTTTATCTTATGCAACGGAAGTCTGAATCCTTTGAAAAATTCAAAGAGTTCAAGGCTGAAGTTGAGAACGCTTTAGATAGACAGATTAAAACACTACGATCAGATCGAGGTAGAGAGTTTTTGAACTCGGCATTCTAGGACTATTTGATAGAACATGGAATCATTTCCCAACTCTCAGTGTCGGGTACACCTCAACAGAATGGTGTAGCGAAGAGGAGAAATATGACCTTGTTAGACATGGTTTTCTCGATGATGAGTTACGCTTCCTTACCAGACTCATTTTAGGGTTTCGCAGTGGAGACTGCTGTATATATACTCAACTGTGTTCCCTTCAAGAGTGTTGCAAGAACACCTCTGGAGTTGTGGAACGGGCGTAAAGCTAGTTTACGTTACTTTCGCATTTGGGATTGCCTGCACATGTGCTTGAGGCTAATCCCAAGAAGTTGGAACCACGGTTGCAGTTATGCCTCTTTGTAGGCTACCTCAAAGGTACACGAGGGGGTTATTTTTATGATCTAACGGAAAATAGGGTGCTTGTTTCAACAAAGCTACTTTCCTGGAGGAGGATCATATAAGAGAGCACAGTCCACGAAGCAAAGTTGTGTTGCGTGAGCTTTCCAATGAAACTACTGAAACTTCAACAAGAGTTGTTGAAGAGCATGCTACATCAACAAGAGTTGTTGATGGGAGTTCATCCAGTAGGTCAGTTCCACCTCAAGAGTTAAGGGTACCTCGACGTAGTGGGAGGATTGCGAACCCACCCGCTCGCTATCTGGGTTTCACGAAAATCCATGTTATGGAGCAGATGGTGACGTTGAAGATCCGTTGTCTTATAAGAAGGCAATGGAGGATGTTGACCGGGATGAATGGGTGAAGGCCATGGATCTCGAGATCGAATCGATGTACTTCAACTCAGTATGGGATCTTGTAGATCAACCTAATGGGGTAAGACCTATAGGTTGTAAATGGATCTACAAGTGCAAACGGGGTGCT
>NC_052356.1:38290371-38387528 GCF_009727055.1 Benincasa hispida | reverse complement strand
GCCCGCGGTTGACTAGCGGCAAGGTGGCGAGATTTTTCCGTTATGGATTTTATGCTTAGTTATTGTCTTGTACTAGAGATTTTGTACACCCCACTTCGCTTTAGGACAAGTGGGAGATTGTTGGGATTGACGTCCTAAAGTCTCGTGTCTGTAGTTTGTAAAACAGTTTATACGAGTGCTTGTGTATAATAATGATATTTATTTCACATCTTTGTATTTTTTTCTCAGTTCCTTGTTTTATTTTCTTTACCCACAAACCAATAACATAAATCCCTGGTTATCTGTATGTGAACTCAAGCATGTATGTGGTGACATACAAGTGGAATCATGTCTTAGTGATAAACCAAAATGATTCTGTAGTATATGGGTAAAGGAGGGAACTTATCCTGGTTATATTACAGATGCGGCACCCCCTTGTGAATCGATCACAAGTGTTGTGAACTTGTAACATATGTCTTGCATTTCTGATCATTCTTTGGGAATGTGAGCGGGAGCGTCCCTATGCAAAGAGTTTGTATAAGACCTGAGCCGAAGTATAACGTTTCTTGTTATATAAACACCGTTCATGCAGAGACTTCACTTCACAGGCATTGACCATAGATAACATGGACCTCAATCCTGAGTAGTTGGGAACTCCTTCCATTGAGGGCGATTCTTTGATTTGTATGGGTGCGAGTGCTAGGTCGTTGATTCAAACCTCACCATTTTAGGGATTTCTTCTGATTTTGGGAGCTGGGGATACTCAGCTACACAGACTGGAATTCATTCTTCCCCGAACAGCAAGGGTTCATAGATAAAATAGTCCCTTAAAGGCTGCATTCCGGGCTTGAACAATGTGGCGCCACCACCTTCTCTTGCCCAAGAGGCGGTTCACATATAGTTGAACTATGTTGTATTGTTCATTAGAGGAATCAGTGGTACTTAAGGAGTGAGATGTAACTATAGGGGTAAAACGATAATTTGGCCCTGTTGTACTTACGAGCATTTATGAAGGTTCATCGTACTCATGATTGGTTATATCCTATGGACATAGAAATATATCTGTGGTAAGAAGAGTTCAGCTGTTGGTCTTTAGTGGAATGTCTGACAGTTAACGGATGGTAGATCTTGTGGCTAAATGGTTTAGTCAACTATTCACGGACCATTGGAACTTCGAGCCACAGGTCCATTAGGTCCCCTAGGTAGCTTGGATAAAGTCGAGAACTAGTGTTTGGATTAATTTGAAATGTTCAAATTGACAAGAGGAAGTTCGATTATATATTATATAATTGGACTGGTTAATTCTATATGATATAATTGGCTAAATGTATGAGATACATTATTTTGGAGGAAATTAGATATAAATATGATTTATATCAAGTAGATATGTGATATCAAACTATAGGAGAAAAATATAATATGATTATATTTATTAATATTTTAGTTGGTTAATTATATGATAATTAATCCAAAAATCACGTTTGGACGTTTGTTAGTGGGAATGAGTCGATTATTGTAACCGATGAAATAAAAATGAAATTGTTTCGTTTTGAGTTTTGAGTTTTGGTTCAATCATCGTCCAAAAGAAATTATAGAGATCGTGTTGGTGAAAGAAAACGATCGCTTAAGAAAATCGAGAGCCTATACGATAGTCGCTTTTCGTCTAGACGATCATCCACGTCGCGCCTAAACGATCGCACACTAGTTCCTACACGATCACATAGCTTCTCTCAACGATCATATAGTGTGCCGATTTTACTAAACGATCGTATACCATTTTCTAAACAATCATTCAGTAAAACCTACACGATCGTGTAGCTTCTCCTAAACGATAAGCATTTTGCTATGTGATAGCGTCTTTTTCCCTTCCACTTGCTTATCGCCTACACGATCCGTGTTTCCTCCTTCCTTTACCAAATTCACCAAAGACCACGCTTTGGGTTCTCACTCCGAGAATACTTGGGGCTTTTTTCTGGTGGTGTCGTCCCCGTTGCGGTCGTGAGTTTGCAATTGTGTGTGTTGCTACGTTGACGATTGGGTGGAGTTTTCTACTGCGGTGAGTTTCGAACTTTCGAAGACTGTCTTCAACTGTATGGAACTCTTTCCTTTTTTATTTTGTTGTTCATAGCAGGTCGTTAATTAAGATTTTTTTGCATAATTGTTCGTTTGAATGTATATTGTTGTATTTCGGTCACGTGAGATCGGAGCGATCCAAACGTGCTCATGGAACTCTTCGGTAAGAGATCCTTCACCGTGTTCATTATATACACCACAGTCTCAACTGCATGTCCTAAAAAAGAACTTGGCAATTGGGCATAACTCATCATAGAACGAACCATGTCTAAAAGGTCCTATTTCTCCTTTCTACCACACCATTTTGTTGATGTGCCAGGAGTTGTGAGTTGCGACTGAATTCTATGTTCTATCAAATAGTCATGGAATTTTAAGTCCATATACTCACCACATCGATCTGATCGAAGTGTTTTAAGTCTTTTACCTAATTGGTTCTCAACCTCAGCCTTATATTCCTTGAACCTTTTAAGTGTTTCGGACTTATGAAGCATTAGATAAATATGGCCATACCTTGAATAATCATCAACGAAGCTGATGAAATATTCATACCCTCTTTTAGCTTTAACATTCATCGGACTACAAAGGTCCGAATGTACTAGCTCCAAGGGATCTTTGGCTCTAAGACCTTTTCCAGAAAAAAAAAATCTTTTAGTCATTTTACCCTTAAGTCAAGATTCACATGGACGTAATGAACTGTCTTCTAACTAATTTAGATGACCATTCTTCACCAATCTCTCGATCCTGTTGAGATTGATGTGACCAAGTCTCAAGTGCCAAAGATTGGCATTTGGGGAAATTTTCTATTTCTTATTTTGAGTTTTAAATGTTTTAAACATCTCTATGTTAGAAACGACTTTAATCTCAAATCAATTTTAACATGTACAAGTTATTTTTTAGTTTCACGGAACAAATTTTGATATCTTTCAAAGTAATGAACACTTCATTATTTTCAAAAGAAACTTTGTAATTTTGTTCCAATAAAAATGAGATAGAGATTAAATTCCTTTTCATAGAAGAAACGTAATAACATTTTCAAGTAAAATGTACCTATCTTCTATAAATAACTTCATACCTCCCACTGCTTTAGCTGAAACAACCTCCCCGGTTCCTACCTTAAAGGTTTCTTCGCCTTCTGTAAATTGTCTTCATGAACTTGTTTCCTAAGAGAAAATACAGATATGATTAGCGGCACCTGAATCTATTGTCCAGGTCTTCTTATCGTTTTTCACTAATCACGTGTCGATGACAAGTAAATCGTATTTACTATGTCGTACGATTTCCGCATTCTCATCTATATAGTTCAAAACTTTAGATGAGTTGGGAGATAGAGAACATTCCTATTTTAAAACTTCTTTTGAATCATCATTTGCTAGTACTTTACATGTTGAATTGTTATTACTGTTAACTAAAACAGAAGTGAGTATTTTAGAAGAATTTGACATGCTGAAAATTTAAACAAATTCTTATTAGTAAATTTGACATGCTGAAAATTTAAACAAATTCTTATTAGTAAATTTCAAATAAATCCAAATCAAGTTTTAGCAAAAAGTAATCATTTGCCTATGATCATTATTTATTTGCAATGATACTATAGTGAGTCAGAATAAGTACTACCAAAGGGCAGTCAAATACTCATTTACTAAAGCAAAAAATTCTTGACTAAATACTATCTTCAAAATAATTATTGTTCCTATAGTCATTTAGTTATCGCTTTTTTGTCAAAAATTACTAACATTTAGTAATTCTGTAAGTGTAACCCTCCATTTTCAGACTTCAGAGGTCGGCCCAGCGATGCTACCGAATTGGAGAGTCAAGGTTGGGAATGGACCTAAGAAACCTATCCATTTTTGGAGTTTGAGTTGTTCCGAATCCTATGTTAAAACCCTCCGAGAGGATAGTCGTCGCTAAACGACTAGCAAAGTTACCTAAAGTCAACAAGCAGATGCAACATAGGAATTTCACGGTCCAAACCAACGGAAGAGACCACAGGACATGTTAACACATATCCTTCACCCACTTACTATGAACTACCTCCCCCATCCACCTTGATCTTGATCCATACAAACACTTTCGATTGGAGGTCACTCCCAAGGTGACACAAAGCGTCATATGAACAAACACTTTCTAGGGGCGTGAGAGTTGAAATCAATATACCATATATTTGATTTTACAATGAACAACTTTCCCTTATTTACCTTGATATTGACTCATGAAAACACTTTCCGAATGGAGGTCACTTCTAGGGTGACACAAAGTGTCGCATGAACCTCACGGTAAAAACTCTTTAGGGACATGAGAATTAAAATCAAAACATTGTATATTTGATTTTACTGTGAGCAACTTCCCTTATTCACCTAGATCTTGATTCATGCAAACACTTTCCGAATGGAGGCCACTCCCAGGGTGACACGAAGCGAAGCATGAATCTTGATGTGAATTCTTAGGGACGCGAGAGCTAAAAATAACATATCATATATGTTATTAATCTCCCACTGAAGCATTCTAACAATATATCATATACGTTATTAAATTCTCATTGAAGTATTCTATTAATTGTTTGGGTATATTTATACTCAGGTTTATTCCGGCTAATTAAACAACCTAAGTCTATGTGGTTTATCCAATTATAATGCTTATAAATGGGTTTAACCTACGATGTCTAGGTGATAAACTATTTTATTACCTCACATCGCTCACGTACGCTTATTAAATCAATTAACAACGCTCAATTATTCGACTATAATCCCCATCTAGATGTTCCATAGACCGTCAACTTAAAAACCTCCAGCCTTAGACTGGATTATATACCGGTTGAGTTTGTAATCATGATTTATAAGATAACGACCTATTTTAACTATTAAAACAAGTGTTTAACCTATGTGAGCATGTAACTTATCTTTGTTATGGATTTTAATGTCTAATTTAATTTTATAACAACTTATAAAAGGACATGCTTTGCATCCATAACATTCAACAAAGGCATTCAACATTTAATATAACACTTATATTAAACAAGAGAAACCCTAAACATGCATACGATATATTATAACAATTTATAACATATATCCAATGCATGTAACATGCTTCCTATAGTGGAATTTTAAATCTACATAGCATACACAATGCACAAACATGTTTTAATTTAAATATAACATACATCACATGCATAAATATTTAAAAAACACTGATATGGTTCAACTTTGGCATCCTAAGCAAGCAATTATTACAAAATAGGTTAAAATCTACTCCAAAACCGTTCTGGACCACACAAACTGACCCAAACCAGACCTAAAGCACCTAAACTAAATCTTCAGACCTTCAAAAGATGTTGAACCGAACCAAGGGTGGCTGAACCAGACCGGAATCTTTGAAAATCGATTGAATCAGGCCTCCCACACGAACCGACTCAAGAACGCGCGCATTGCTGGTCTGGATGAGCAGCATTGCAATGCTTATTCCAGTGTTGCAATGCCTCGAGCTGCATATAAGCAGCATTGCAACGCTGCCTGGTGCATCTTCTCCAGAATTCTGCTATTGTGCTTTCTTGCTTGAACCTTTAAATTAAAACCGAATTTCGACTCTATTGACTCCAAATAAATTACAAGCTCTAGAGCACAGTTGATTAAAGAGAAATCTAATGCCAAAGTTGATTAAAGCACTATATCAATCCCCAAACATGCAATCATAGAAGTTCACCCACTCAAATTAACGTTAATTGAGTGCTTAAATCATGCTCTGATATCAATTGATAAGATGTAGACACACGGAATGGAAGCGATTAGAATCAATAAGTACTTTACTTTGATCTAAGTTTTAAAAGCATGCAGAAACAAATTTTCCATAAAAGGGTTTCAAGAACATCATACCTTTGTAGAATCTTCCAAATCCAAGGTGCTCTCCATGAATTCTCAGCTTTAACACCTCAATGGACCACCAAAAGATCTTCTATACTATTCTCAGCCTTGAATTTGAGTGGGAAACTCAAGATTGAGCTAAAATGTGAAGGAATTGCAAGGGTTTTGGTAAAAGGAGAGAGCATCATAATTTTCAGAAAATTCCAGCCAAGCCCTTCTCCATTCTAAGAAATTTTGAGAGTTTTGTTTTAATTCTTGATGTAGGCACTAAAGAATTGACTCAATGCCACATCAAAGTCAAAGTTTAAGTGGGCTAGGTAGAAGATTGATGTGAAAACACCTCCAATTTTCAAATAATTGGAATTTCCCACTATCTTTTAATTTTTAATTTTTAATTTGGTTTAATACAAAACTTAAATCTATTTTTAAATTCAATTTCTAAAAATGAATTTGAAAAATTGAAAAATTAATTTTGATTTTAATTAATTAAACAATTTTTATTAATTAAAATAATAATTTAATTTCAAATATTAAATTAATCGCACACCTAATTTTGAACATGAATATTATTCATGTATTTAATATTTAAATAAATATTTAAATATTATAAACTCTTTAAATTTGTTAATTTTAATAAATCGTTAATTATATTGAATATAATTATACAAACCCTAATTACAATTTGAACACTTCAAATTGAAAACCCCTAAATTCAATTTTGAACATTTCAAATTGAAATCAATTTGAACACTTCAAATCGAAATCATTTCAAATTTACTCAATTTACTAATTCAATGTGTTCGTGTTTTACGAGCTAGTAGAGAGACCTTATGGACCTACAAATCATGAGCTCCAACGATTTGAGATTAATTCGCTAAAACACTTTAGACTTAATTAATCAATATTCGTTAACTACTGAGTCACACCACTATTGCTCGATAGTTGCACTCTCTTCACTATAGATATATTTGTGTCTACTTGATTTAACCATAATTAGTAAGTCGACCCTTCACAGGTTGTTCGTAATAACGGTTGGGTCAAATGTTGTTTTACCCCCGAAATTACATCTTGCTACGTAAGTTCCACTGATCCTCTAATGAATAATTGGTTTTTGATCCATTCACTAATGAATAACTGAATCTCTCTCAAGCCAATGAGAAGGTGGAGCCCTTTGTTCAAGACCTGGATTCAGCACTTAAGAGAACAATCTTTCTCCTATCTCTAAATTAGGTATGCGTGAATTCCATCTTGCACCCTATATCTCCAACTATCTACCCGGTCTTACCCCTGAAATGGGAGGCTTATTGAGCCGCCATTGTTGAGTTAACTCTCACCTATGAAAATCTATGTATAATCCCGAATAAATAGGAGTTCATAGTTAGCTCAGAATTAAGATCGAGCTACCTAGGTCATCAATGTGAAATAGTCAGTCTTAAACAGTAAACAACGTTATAAAGTAAGAGTGACTTATTTCTTGGTTCAACCTTATGCAAACTCATTGCATAGGACACCCCCACTTCTCAGGTCAATACATGAACGAATCAGGATCACTTCGTTTGTAATACCTTACAACAAATTGTAACAACTACAGAATGGGTCGCATCCGATAGTGTTACCAAAATAAGGCACACAACCTTATTCGTATATTATAGATCGTTTTGGCTATTTATTCGAACTTGATTCATCTTTATGTCTCCATATAAAGTTCAAGTATTCATGTGATAGCCATAGATCTTAATTTATTGAATTTAGTCTTTACAAGTACAATTATAAATTCAATAACAACTTTATTGAATAAATGTCAAATAACATTTTTATTGATAATAGAAAATGTTTAACTTTACAAACTACAAGTTTTAAGACATACAAACCAACAAAGAAGGCAATGGAGGACGAGTATAATGCTTTGATGGAAAATAAACCATGGGTGTTAGTACCTAAGGCAATTGATAAGAAGGTCATGGATTGTAAATGAGCTTTTAAAATTAAAAGAAACTCAAATGGTTTTATTTCTAGGTACAAGGCTCAGTTGGTAACCAAAGGGTTTCATCAAACTCCTAATATTGATTACATTGAGACATTTAGTCCTTTTGTTAAGCCGATTACTATTAGAATTTTCGCTTGCTCTTATGACGGGTTGGACCATTTGTCAGCTTGATGTTAATAATGTTTTTCTTCATGGCTATCTTCACGAGTCTGTTCATATGGAACAACCCCTGGATTTCGGGTCTCTGGGTCCCAACCTTTGGTTTTTCATCTCAAGAAAACACTTTATGGTTTAAAACAAGCCCCTCATGCCTAGTATGAGTGGTTGAGCTCTTGTTCACATCATCTTTCTTTTGGACTTTTCAAGCTGATAATTCTTTGTTGATTCGTATTAACTCTACTGCTTGTTGTTATGTTATAATCTATGTTGATGATATTATTGTCATGAGCAACTTTTCACATGAATTGGATGCCTTAGTCAATTCTCTACATTCTACTTTTGCTTTAAAAGATTTTGGAAAACTTAGATATTTTCTTGGAATCTAGGTTTCTTATCCTATTACTAGAGGTATGTTTCTTTCTCAATCCCAATATATTTTAGATCTCTTAAACTGTACCAAGATGGCTGAGGCAAAATCAATTGCCACACCTATGGTTAATGGTCCTATTCTGTCTGCTTATCGAGATGAAAAGTTTGATGATCCTCATTTGTACATAAGTGTAGTTTGTGCATTGCAGTATGCTACACTCACACATCTAGAAATTTCTTACAATGTTAACAACGCATATCAATTCATGCACCCACCAACTAATCTTCATTGGTAGTTAGTTAAACGAATTTTACGTTATTTAAAAGGTGTTTTGGCTCATGGTTTCTTACTTAAAGGCTCAACTGATTTGACTATGTATGGTTTTGTTGATGCTAATTAGGCATCGGACCCTTAAAATAGAAAATTGACTTCTGGTTTGTATGTGTGTGTGTGTGTGTGTGTTTTTATGGAAACTTGGTTACTTTGGGTTCCAAGAAACAATTGATTATATCTCATTCCAGTACGGAGGCAGAATATAGGTGTCTTGCCCTGATGGCTTGAATAAACTTTGTATTGATTTATCTCACCCTCCTACTTTATGTGTGACAATCTTAGTGCAGTACATTTAAGTGCTAATCCTATTTTGCATTCTAAGATAAAATATGTGGAACTTGATATATATTATGTCCAAGATTTGGTATTCCGACAGAATATTGTAATTCATCGCCATCCTGCATCTGAACAAGTAGCTGCAAACCGTTTTCAGCTACTAATTTTCACAAATTGAAAAGCAAGCTTAATGTTGCTGCTGCAGCTGCCATCGGTTTGCAAGGGTGTTAAGGAAGCCCACTGACTTTGGCCAATTTACGTTTATCGTTCTTTCATGTAAGCCTATAATATAAGGGCCCAACTATAACAGAGTTTGTGACTATTTTATTCTTCTATTACCCGAGGTATTATCTGATAGACCCTTAATAACCAAAGTATATGATAGAAAAAAGAAAGGGAAAGAAAATAAGCAAGTTAGGAAAATATTGAGAGAATATAAGGGCTAGGGAATATTGTTAGTTAGAGGAGGAAAAACAGAAAAGAGAGAGAGAGGGGGGGGGCCCACGGGAAGGGGAGAGTTATTTGTAAGGGTCATTGAGGCCATGAGAGTCATTGGCAATTTTGTATCAATTCTTATATGTTAAGACTGATGGGAGAGAAGGGAAGCTCTCAAATTCTTCCCTACTATTAATAAAATAAGGAAAGGCATTCCAACCTTATCAACTAGTATCAGAGCACTCACCTGGGCATGGTGGGAAAGATGGAAGCACGATTAATTGCTATGGAAGAAAAACAATTGGAGATGGAGGAAAGGATGAGTGTGCAGTCGAAGGAGGTTAAGGATTGGATGGGTAGCATGTCGGCTCAAATGGTCTTAGTCTTGTCGAAGATAGAGACGATGAGCAACCCAGAGAAGCATTCCCCATCATCAGAAAGAACTCCAACGAATAAAGGGAAGCAGGTAACAGAAGGATCTTCGTTAAAAGCAGAAAATCAAGAGGGAATACATGCACCTGGGAGCAAGGAGATTCCGTTGTTTGATATGCACTGAGGAAACTTGAGGTACCGATCTTCAAAGGGGAAGAAGATGAAAATTCCGACGGTTGGTTACATAGGGTAGAGAGGTACTTTGTGGTAAACAGACTATCAGAGAAGGATAAATTAAATGCATCTGTGTTATGTTTGGAGGGGGAAGCGCTCGACTGGTATCAATGGGAAAACGATTGGTCACTGGTGAGCAGCTGGTCGTAGTTTAGAGAGTTATTTTTTATGAGGTTTCGGCCGGCGAGTGAAGCAGACCGTTACGCTAAAGTAATGCGGCCACAACACAAGACGACAGTAAGGGATTACCGGAGGAAGTTCGAATGATACTCTGCTGGGCTGAAGGAGCTAGCCGATAAGGCCTTAGAGAGTCAATTTGTTTGTGGGCTTAAAGGGGAAATTCAAAGCGAGATACAGAAATTGAAGCCTGAAGGTTTGAAGGCCAAAATGCAGATGGCCCAATTGATCGAGGAAGACCAATTACTGCAACGGCGCCTAGGTAAAGGGGCTGGGTCGGAGGGGATCCACAACCCGAATGCGAAGATGGGGGGAAGTACGAGTGGATCGAGTAGCCGTGGATCAAACAACCCGATTAGTCGAACTATCACAATCAACCCAAATCGAGGAAGCTCGGCCGAGTCGTCTACCACGATTGTAGCGCGAGGAGAAACAGGGATGAAGGGGGTCGGCGACGGCTCGTTTCGAAGACTATTCGATGCTAAGATGAAGGAGAAATGAGATAAGGGCTTATGCTTTAGGTGCGACAAGAAATTTAGTTTTGGTCGCGCTGTAAGAAGAGGGAACTGCAATTTATGTTTGTTCAGGAGGGGGAAGATTTAGCAGAGGATGGGGAGGAACCTGATATCTTTGAGTACAAACCAGACAGAACATCACCGAAGGACGCGAAGGAGATTGCGAATCTTTCTTTAAACTCATTGGTTGGGCTGAGCTCACCAAAAACGATCAAGGTACGGGGAGTCATTGGTGATCGGGAGGTTGTTGTATTGATTGATGAAGGAGCAACGCATAACTTCATCACCTCAGAGTTAGTCCGGAACTGCAGCTGCCAATATCGCTCTCTAAAGGATATGACGTAGTGTTGGGCTCGGGGGATCCATTCAAACACGGAGTATGTAAAGGTGTTATATCACCATTTTCGATTTATCAATTATACAAGATTTCTCCTCTACCCGTGGGCCTCGGACGTTATCCTAGGAGTAGTGTGCTGGAACTCTTGGGAGATCATTTTCGATTATAGACTGTCAACCATGGAATTCAAAGTTGGAGTGGACAGTCCAATTACAAGAGACGAGGCTTGTTAAGTCACAAATATCCTGAAATCCATGGCCAAGGCAATTAGGGAGGGAGCTATGGGTCTTGATAGAATTAACAGCCTGGACTTGGACGGATAAGCATAAAGAGAGACAGACATATGAGACAATGGGATAAACTGATGTACCTCAGGAAATTCAGTAGGTACTAAGGAAGTTCGAAGCAGTTTTTCAAACACCATCTAAACTGCCTCCAACAAGACAGGATCACACCATTGAGCTACTTCCAGGGCAGGGTCGATCAATGTGAGGCTTATAGATACCCACAATTCCAAAAAGATGAAACTGAAAGGATGGTCAAGGAGATGCTAATGGTAGGGTCATTCAGCAAGTCGAAGTGTTTTTTCTAGTCCGGTCTTGCTGTCAAAAAGAAAGATGGGAGCTAGCGTTTTCTGTGTTGACTACGTGCTTGAATAACCATCCCAGATAAGTACCCATTCCCATTTTTGATGAATTATTAGATGAACTATACGGTGCCACATCTTTTCAAAATTGACTTAAAATCAGGGTATCATCAAATCCGAATTGACCCAAGGGACATCCACAAAACCGCTTTTAGAACACACGAGGGCCACTATGAGTTTTTGGTAATGCCCTTCGGGTTGAGGAATGCTCCATCTACTTTCCAAGCCATCATAAATGAAATCCTCAAACCATATCTTCGTCAATTCGCGTTGGTCTTCTTCGATGACATTTTGATTTATAGTAAGACATTGAAGGAACACATGAGCCATTTATCAACCACATAAGTACTTGGGGCATATTATTTCTGCACAGGAGGTATCGGCCGACCCATCCAAGTTGGAAGCAATGAGCAGCTGGCCTACACCACGTAATGTGAAGGAATTGAGGGGCTTCCTCGGCCTCATAGGCTATTGCAGAAAATTTGTGGCCAACTATGGCGTCATAGCCATGCCACTGACTCAATTACTAAGGAAGGGATGTTTCCACTGGAGTGAGGAAGCAGAAGATGCATTTCAACGTCTTAAATCTGCCATGATGTATGTACCAGTGTTGGGATTACCCAACTTTAACGAGCCTTTTGTTGTAGAGACGGATGCATCAGGTGTTGGGGTAGGGGCTGTGTTGATGCAAAACAAAGGACCATTGGCGTATTTCAGCCAAGCACTACCCCCTACTCATCGTTTCAAGGCAGTATACGAGCGGGAATTAATGGCCATGGTGTTTGCGATTCAAAAATGGAGACCCTACCTTCTAGGAAGACACTTCATAGTCAGGGCAGACCAGAAAAGCCTAAAATTTCTTCTAGAACAGAGGGTAATCACCGGAGAATACCAACATTGGATCGCCAAACTCATGGGATATGACTTTAGCATTGAATACAAGAGAGGAACTGAAAATTCGGCAGCAGAAGCTCTTTCTCGACCATCAACCTCATTGGAACTTGGAGTGCTCAGTGTAATGAAGGGGTTGAATACCTCTGTTTTTGTTAAATAAATGGGTGCGGATAAGGAATTGAGTGGGACATTGTTAACTGATCAGCCTGCTCCTACCGGGTACAGTATTAAGGGTGAATTGCTATGCTATAAAGGAAGGATCGTACTATCGGCCACTTCACCCACAATACCCCTATTATTATATGAGTTCCACAATAGCCCCATAGGAGGACACCAAGGAAGCTTGAAGTCCTATCAGAGGCTGTCCAAGGAAGTATATTGGAAGGGAATGAAGAAAGTCGTTCAGCAGTTTGTGGCAAACTGTGGAATCTGCCAGCAGGCCAAGTACTTATCCCTTTCACCAGCAGGCCTCCTATCAGTCCTACCCATTCCTGACAGAGTATGGGTGGATATCTCCATGGACTTCATTGAAGGGCTTCCAAAATCTGAAGGATTTGATACATCCTGGTAGTGGTAGACCGACTGTCCAAGTACGCCCATTTCATCACCCTAAAACATCCATTTTCTGCTAAATCTGTGGCTGAAGTATTTGTTAAAGAAGTCGTGCGCTTACATGGTTACCCTCGAAGCATCGTGTCCGATCATGACAAAATCTTTACTAGTTTATTTTGGGAAGAGCTCTTCCGTATGATGGGAACTCAGTTATGCAGAAGTACAGCTTACCATCCCCAGACGGATGGATAGACGGAGGTAGTTAATCTGTATCGAAACTTATTTGAGATGTTTTACTATGAGCAACCCTAAACAATGGGCTAAGTGGATGCCTTGGGCCAAGTTCTGTTATAATACCTCATTTCACACAGCTACCCAAGCCACTCCCTTCAAAGTTATGTATGGCTGCCCCCCACCTATACTCGGATACATGAATGGTTCTAGCTCAGTCAGCGAGGTTAGCATTC
This sequence comes from Benincasa hispida, assembly GCF_009727055.1. Classification (NCBI taxonomy): domain Eukaryota; kingdom Viridiplantae; phylum Streptophyta; class Magnoliopsida; order Cucurbitales; family Cucurbitaceae; genus Benincasa; species Benincasa hispida. The sequence goes on along the minus strand of NC_052356.1, from coordinate 38,373,868 downwards.
AGCTGCGAGATAGAGATATGATGATAGCCAAGCTTAAGGACTCGCTACACAAGGCACAACAAAGAATGATTAAGACGGCTAATGCAAAGAGGAGGGATGTGAAATTTGGCATAGGAGACTAGGTCTACCCTAAGCTTAAACCATATAGACAGTCATCTATAGCCAATCACAAGCATCCAAAGCTAGCACCACGGTTTGTAGGGCCATTTCAGGTGACTGATCGCATTGGGAAGACAGCATATAAGCTAGCATTGCCAGTCGAAACGGGTATCTACCCTGTGTTTCACATATCAGTCCTTTGAAAGGCAGACGGCTGCAATCTGCCTAACATACCAATTCCTCCTAATGTGACCGACAAGTTGAGTTTCATAGCACAACCTGCTGAGTTGTTAGGCATCAGAACTTCACCTTCCGGAGATCAACAAACAAAAGTATTAATTTGTTGGGAGAATGGAGACAAAACTGAGGCAACATGGGAGCTTCCAGACGTAATCAATGACCAATTTCCTGATTTCCACCTTGAGGACAAGGTGGCTCTTTGGGGGGCGGGTATTGATAGACCCTTAATAACCAAAGTATATGAAAGAAGAAAGAAATGGAAAGAAAATAAGTAAGTTAGGAAAATATTGAGAGAATATAAGGGCTAGGGAATATTGTTAGTTAGAGGAGGAAAAACAGAAAAGAGAGAGAGTGAGGAGGGGCCCACGGGAAGGGAGAGTTATTTGTAAGGGTCATTGAGGCCATGAGAGTCATTGCCAATTTTGTATCAATTCTCATATGTTGAGACTAATGGGAGAGAAGAGAAGCTCTCAAAATCTTCCCTACTGTTAATAAAATAAGGAAATTCCAACCTTATCATTATCTTGTGTGAGTGTATCTAAGGTAAGAATTTTTCTTCCCAAGACATTATATATATATTGTGCTTCTGCTCTTATTCAATAGATACAAAAGCTAGGATTTTTTCTTGCATTTATTATCTCTTCAATGACTCTCTACTCTATTCCTTCAATGGTGTGTCGTTTTCTTTAGTTTCAGTTCAAGAAATTTCTCCTTGTCAACTGCAAATAATACAGTGGCACTTTGATATATCAGTTAGCTTCTCCGCTCGACGACATAGCAGTGACAAAAATTTAGCTAAAAAATCACCCACTATGAGTAGTGTCCGCTCTAAATTCTGGTTATTTCCCCTTCTTAGTTTTGCTGATTGATCTTTCATATTTTGTTTGCTAAAAGGAACAATACTAAAGTAAAATAAAATCCCACCTGGTTTTGAAATTGGACTTTTTACTTGATAACTTTGGACTTTTACATTAACTAACTAGATTAAAACTTAGCCCATTGTTACAAATTTAGTCCTGTTTTGTTACGAATATAGTAATAAATCCAAAGTAATAGTAAATATAACATAATGAAAAAGAATTTATAAATATAATAAAATTTAGATTCAACTCTCATAACTATTGGTGATAGACCATATCATTAATAGGAGTATCAGAGATAGAGTCTAATCTTGATAGATTTGGTTATATTTGCAATTATTTAAAAATATTATTACACGATTAACTATTAACCCTAAAAGTGCTAGCCATTACCATTACCCTAAAACATATTTCTATTGCATGCTATGTTGAATAATCGAAGAATTGTTTTGAACTCCATGATTATATTATACATGCATTTTATGAAAACATAGAAAATATATTTCAAATAATCAAGTTTATTTAAACAATATGGCAGTCTAGTTAATTCAATTAGTAGGATCTAATTAACGAAATTCACCCAAATCGATGGTCTCATAAACACATGAAATTCAAATAAAAAAATGAGCAAAGAAATTAATTCTATTTTTTTGTGTATATCGTTCTTTCGTATAGTTTAAATCAAGATTACATCAATTTGTGTAAAAATATTGAATGATAATTTAGAATTTAGCAACATTATATTATTATTATTTAAGATTAAACCAAACCTTCCAACAGAGATGGCCAAATCTTCAGCAGAGGTTGTAAAGAATCCGGCATGAATTTCCGAGCAAACAGAAAGCATAAGGAAACGGTGTCGTTTCCATTATTATAAGTACAATTAAAACCGAACCGAACCCGGTTCAAAAGCTCGACCGAGACCTCCCGCCTCCCGAATCTTCCAGGATGCGGACCATTTTTGGACCAATCAACCCAAGTAACGGTTCTGTTGGAATTCCGGTCCGGCATAACAATATTAACCAACGTAGGAATGTAATGCTCGTCCATGTAACACGGTGGGCCGCAGTGATCCCGGAAAATAGGATAATATGTTTTGTCAGAGATTATCTCAACGGCCACCGTTCGATCAACTTCAAACCACTGTGATCCTTTTCGCCAGTTGGCAATCGACACGATCGGAAACATCTTGGGGTTGTAACGACCACGACCGATTTTTCGAGGATCATCGTAGGAAGAAACGAAGGTGTGTTGAGCATTAACAAGGTAATTATAGATAGTTGTGAAGTTGTAGAGAGGAATACAGGTTTCGGAGAGGAGGATGAATCTTTCGTTTGAGAAGTCGAGAAGGGCGTTCGCTAGAAGGCGGCGCTCTGCGTCGATCATGGAGGGTCTTCCCCATTGCACTGCCTATTTTCATTCAAAGTGCAAAGTTTCATAAACTTTCTTAGAAGTAGAGACAATGGTAGTATAAAACAATACAGTCACTAAAAAAAAAGCCTTCGTACATATAATAATTGAATTTATAATCTTTTTTGTGCTACGAGTTCTTCAAAAACATAAACAGGCTATATTTATTTATTTTTTTAATTGTAAAATGCATAATAAGAGCATTTAGAATTTAAAATTAACTAAATAATTTTGAATGTTTTGTTTTTTAAAAATTACTTTTTATCAAACCTTATACGTAAAGTGCACACTAAGAGGCGAAATCAAGATTAGATGAGTGTTGAGAAATCAAGGGTGGAATGGAAATGAGATTGTGAAGTATGAAAACAGTGGGAAAGAGGATTGGGTGAAAATTATGACAAAACGGAGTGAGTTTAATATTACACATTAAACCCAAAACGTTCAATCCAAACATGAGGTTTGGATTACATTACATTACAAATTCATTCCATTAGGTGTCCCAAACAATCCTTAATTATCAACATCATCATAACTCAATTGATTAAAATATATATTTCAACTAAAGAGATTCAAATATCTCAAACTTTGAACTTTATATATGTATAATTATTTTGGGTTGTGATTTAATCAGAAAATATCACATATTCACTGTAGCCTAGGTTGAAAATTTTAAAATCATTCACCAAATTGAAACTATAAAACAAAATCATAGAATTAAATTAAAATTTGTTGTCAAAATAAACACTGCCTTAATTTAGAGAGCGAGAGAATTTTTTTTTTTTAAATGATAACACAAGAACAGCTACCCGAATATAGTAATGAAAAGAAAAATAAACTGAGAAATAAGAAAAGAAAGGGTTTAACCTGACCTGGCTTGGGATTCTTCTTCCATAGAAAACAGAGTTTGGAGGTAATGAAGAAGAAACATTATACAATGGATGAGTATGCACATAAATTGAAAACAAGCCTTCATGGCCTTTAAAGAACATTTCCCACAAAGGAGCTAAAGGCAATGCCCCTTTTATCAGAAACATGAAAGCAATTTTTGGCACACGTTCATATGGAAACTCTTTGATCATTGGAACCATGGACGCTCTCCAAAACACCTCATCATCCCTCATGCTATGCATCAGAGGCGGCTCTACGTTTGCCTCCAAAAACTCATTCATGTCGAGCTCAACCGAAGGGGACGGCAGTTGAAGTGGTGGGGGTGACGATGAGGCTGGAGGTTGTTGCTGCTGTTGTTTGATAGACACCAGTGTTGATGATTGTGAAGATGGCAAGGAAAAGTTAGGGAGATGGATATTAAATGATGAGAAGCTCTTGAGGTTCAAACTGATAGCCATTCCAAAGGAGAAGCCAATAAGTAAGAAGAGAAAATGGAAGATTTGGGAAAACTGAGATGGAGAATGCTTCAGCTGATCATTAGCCATTTTGGTTTTGGCTTTTGATCAGGCTCAAACTCAAGAGGGTGAAAGTAGAAGAAGAAGATGATGAAGAGAGAAGAGAGTTGGATGAGTAGTGAAAAAGAAGTTACTTGAACCGAAAGTTACTAAGAAATCACGTGATCTCCACTCCAAAAGTCTTCTTTGTTGGCTTTGTTCCAAGAAGGGCCATAATTAATTAACATGCATAACATCCCCCGAATGAAAATACTGGAGAAACTATTATAAGAAAGAAACGAGAGAACAAAATTTGTCTGACAATTTCATACTGTTTGATATATAAGAGAAAAATTGCAAATGATAATGTGAAGATGTTCGATATTATGATATTATGATCAGTTAAAAGTAATAATTAGCTAAAACCAAAGCCATCAGATCCATTAAGCACCCGAATTCGATATTGTGATGTATGAATAGTTGTTTGGGATTAACTTTGATAATAGCTCTCTAAAAGTCTTCCTTTCCATTGGATTTGCCATTTCCAAGTAGTTGACTTTACACCCTTCATTCACACCCCACCATCGTTTTAAGGATTCACCACGTTCTTCCTTTTGCTTTCTTGGTTACTCTCAACTCAGGAAACAATTTATTTTCTCTTTTGGTCTCTTTCCTAGTACTCAAAAGAAAAAAGCAAAACAGAAAACACTAACATGTTTTTAGTATAAATGCCTTTGTTTCTAAGGAGTGATGTTTTTGCTTTTAATATTTAAGTTCAAATCTATCAACTAACATCAGCTCAAAATTCACCATACTTCCTCGACTTAAATTTGGAACCACCACTCCAAAATATATATACAAAGATTATCAAAAAAATGCTTCATATCAATATCAGAAACCAGATAATCCCGATTATGAAACTCTGTTTCTGAAATGGACATCCATTCTGAAACATATGAATCTAAAAGCAGCCCCAAACATACACCAAAAAAATCAACAAATTTTTACTGCAGAACTAATCATGGCACATGAGAATTTGGAGATCAAACCAGTCATTATGTCAGAATGTTCTGCAGCAAATCTGATTCGGGTTTTTCGAGCTATAAAAGGAAATCGGGTATAACTGTCTGTGAAGCCACGGGTACCGAAGCATCCCCACTTTGTTTAGCTTTTTGCTTACCATGCCGCTGACTACTCGTTCGCTTGCTTTTTTTATGAGCTTGATCCTTTTTCTCACTGCTCTTTTCAAGACTTGACTGTTTGCCATCTTTTCCGTGATGTCGATGTGTTCTTCTCAAACTTGTATCTACCATATTGGAGGATTGCTCTTCAACATCACCTAAATTTTCTTTTGATTCAGAAAGATTATCAGCATTCTGTTTCTCCTTTCCTTTTCTCCTGCTAGAGGGTTTGGAAGTTTGGTTTGTTTGTGAGGAAGTAGGCCTTGCATCACTACCCACAAGAACATCGCGTACGGCATCAGAAAGCTGTTCATCGTTCAACTGGGGCTTCTTGCTTGTAACAGGAAATTCATCTCCTTCATCCAATCTCACCACCACAGGCCTAGGCTTGGCTGAATTAGACTTTTTCTTTAATGCAAGTGACCGTTCTGCAAGCTTGACAAGGTGGGCAGCATCATCATCCAGATTATCTTGTAACTTGAGTTCGTTGGCTGGTGGATAATCATTAGAGGCATCATCAGTCTTATCTGATGGAAGATAATACAGTCCATGCCGCTTACGGTGCTCAGAAAGAAGAGATGTGGTTGCTTTTGATGATTCAGACTCTTGCTGGCTCTGTTGAGATAATATAGATGAATCGACCCTTTCCTCATAGAGAGAATTTCCAAAAGAATAAGAGCCTTCTGGTAGCTGAAGATCACTACATATCATTTCCAAATCATCAAGATTCTCATTAAGTATCAATCCTTCGGGAATCGGAACCCTTTCTTGAGCATTTATTGACATTGGGCCAAAGTCGTCGGAGAAGGCTTCAAGAATCAGTTCAACTATTTTGGAGATTTCAGCAAGTTCCATTTCTGAACTCCCATCCTTTTCATCTAGGTCATCAGGGATCTGTTGCCTAATTAGCTCAATAAAATTGAGCAAGTTTCTAGATCTCTCAAGCAATTCAACATCATGGCTCCACGTTAAAGGGCCCAAAGAAAACTGAATAAAGTTCAACAACTCAATTATTGATCCAAGAGATGAACTATTATCCTCTAACGATGCAGATGTACATGTCTGGACATGAGACAATGTCCCCCTATCATTTTCCGTGAAAGTAACTTTTGGTGGTTGATTAGACCCCCTCGGGTTGAACTCTTCAACCTGTTCACAAAGATCAGACGCATCATGGCATTCCCTGGCAGAGATAGATTCTGAACCATTCTCTACCAACGTCTCAACATAGGAAGAGGAGTCAATATTTTGCTCTTGAATGTAGGAATTTAAACAAAAAATTGTCACTTTAAATGCTGACTGAACATAAACTGCTCTAACTGACGGAGGCAAAAGATTACTGCGAGGCTGTAACAATGCCTCTAGGAGTTCGAATGGCTTGCCTGAAAACTGCACATATTGTCCTGACACCCAAGCAGCAGCTGATAGAATCCTATGCATGAAAGGATTACCAAGTAATGCCGGATCAATAAGCAGATCACGGCCGACCATGACAAGAGTAGGCCTTGCATCTTTGACCCTCATACTAATATCTATAAGCTGATTTTCAATTTCCTCCCCTTTTCGGCAATGTGGGATCCTCGACATTTCTCCAAGAAGTGACACATACCAATCAAAGTCGATAATGATTTCATACACATTCTCACCACATGTGGCTAATATGGACCCAAGAATTTCATTACAAAACTCAGGATCAGATTTAAGCGCAAGGTTCACCAAAACTCTGCAAATTTCAGCTACATTATTATCAGAAACCATAGCCATCACAAGCCGCAAGGATTCAAATTTAACATTTGGATCCACATCACTTAGAGATTTTATTACAACCTCTTTATTCTCCAGAACTGCCCATGAGTGTTTTGGCACAAGGATTGAAAGAGCGTGCAATCCAAGATACTTGAGATTCGGATCATCGTCAACCAAAAATTCTCGAGTTCTCTCAACAGCAAGTCTAACCGCTGATTCAAAGTCAGACAAGCTAGTCACCACAGTCCTAATGCACTCAAACATCAATGACTTAGCCCCTGTTCTTCTCATATGCTCAGTTATAGGTTCAACAATTTTCCTAGCCAATCTAGGCTCCAATGGAGCAAGATTCTTAAATATCTTCAAGACTTTAATCAGCACCCAATTGTTCTTGCTATCAGTCAAAATCCTATAAAATTCAGGTGCCAATGGAAGATAAGATCTAGGGTCCTGGGAAGCAAGCTCACAAAAGACCCCAACAACTGCAGACAAAATCCGAGGATCCGAACTCTCTAAATTCTCAACCAAACGCTTAAAACACACTCTAACAGCATCTGGGTATTTCCCAAAAACCCTCAAAACCACACCAATTGCCTTCTTTCTAACAAAGACCTTACTACTCGATAACAATGTAAAAATCTCAGGTGTCAAGTCCCTAGCAAGATCGGTAGTTGCAAATCTCGACAAACAATCAAGAGCAAGACTAACCTCGAATTCATTGGTGCTAGTTAAATCCTTCCTGAGCTGGTTGGTGATGAGGAGAAGAACTGGGGTGGCTTCGTGAAACGATTGGGACGCAGCGAGATACCCGATCTTCTTTTGAGCGAAGCGAGAAGATGACATAACCTCGACTACATGGAAAGCAGCCCAGTTCATATCGATGCCGTGAAGGGAGCTGAGATAGGAGAGTTTTTGCAGAGCGGTGGACTTAGTTTGAGGGTCTGTAGATTTGATCTCGCGGCGAATCTCATCCATGGCTTTGGAGATAAAAGCAGACTCACCTATAAGTTGAAGGCGAAGGCCTTTGATAAGGTCATCGAGAGTTCGCTGGAAGAGAGTGTCCATGAGAGATGAACCCGCCATTGATAGAGACGAAACTGCTCACTCTAATGTCTGTTTAGACAATACCCAGATGGGAATTTGGGTTAGAATTTCATAGTTGAAGGGGTTGTTAGATAATTGGCGAAAGAAGGAGAGATCGGAGAAATCAATTCCATTCAGTAGAGCTCGATTGATGAAATGGGAAGGTGTGATTTCGGGAAGGAAAAAAAATGGAAGAATCAAACAAATAATTGCAGGCTTTTTCTGCAATAAGATTATGGGAATCGGAAGAGACGATGATCTGGATTTGGGTCTCAAATCCAATCAAGACGATGGATTGGGAATGTGGGCTTCGCTCTAATGCTGGACTGGACCTGTGTGGATCAATGGAGAAGAAAATTTCAAGAAATCCANTATCAGAGCCAGGTTTCGATCCTGGGACCTGTGGGTTATGGGCCCACCACGCTTCCGCTGCGCCACTCTGATTTGTTAAAATGTAATTTCCTTATTTTATATTTAATTTAAAAATCTGAGGACACTTTTTGAATATTAAAATTTGATGAGGATGAATTTACATTCCATACACTTAGGTGAATTGAGTAAAAAAAAAAAAATTAGATGAAAGAAATTTATACTTGATACTTCTTAAACTGCAGAAGCTAAATTGAAAACATATTTCAGATCTGTTTAATAATAATTTCGTTTTTTAGTTTTTTATTTTTATAATTTATATGTATTTTGTTCCTGTTATGTAATTATGATTTTCATCTGGATTAAATAAACACTTAATTCTTAGTCAAAGTCTAAAAAAAAAACAAGGTTTTTGAAAATTACTTCTTTTTTTAAGTTTTCAAAATTTGATGCGGTTTTCTTAAGAAAGTGGGTAATAAAGTAAATATACTTACAAATGAAAATAATGTTTATAAGCTTGATTTTCAAACATCAAACATCAAAAACCAAAAACCAAAACCTTATTTGGTAACCATTAGATTTTTTGTTTTTTATTTTTAAAAATTGTGCTTGTTTTCTCCCAAATTCTTAATCATAGGTTTTATATTTCCAAGATAAATATTTAAATTCTTAGCCAAATTCAAAAAACGAAAAATAAATCTTCGAAAACTCTTTCTTTTAGTTTTCAGAATTTAGCTTCAAAATTGATCGCATACATAAAATGTAGATAAAAATATTAGCTTTATGAGTTTCAATCTTATTAGATGTTTTGATGATAATAAATATTTTTATTAATAATTTTAATGTTCTAAAGTGTTCATAACATAGAGCTCTGAGAGTCAATTCCAACACATTTTAAATCACTTAAATTTGACATTAAATGAAAAAGTTGTGGCCAAAAGAAGATTAGAAAGAAAATTCCTATGTGGCGATGATATGGAATACGTGGACAAATCACGTGACAATGTGGTTGAAGAGATAGTGCATGTGTGGTGAATCAAATGAATTGGATCGCTCAAATTGTGACATGTGGCATTATTATGATCATTCCTTTTTAAACAATTTAAAAAGAAATTAAAATAATTGATTTTTAATTTTAAAAGGAATTAAAATAAAAGAAAAGAAAAAAGTCTTCCAACCGCTACTTCCTTTTTAAAAATGATATAATCTATTATTATTTTTATTAGGTAAAATTGCAAAAACTACCCCTAAAATATGATAGTAGTTACAATTATACCCTTAAACTTTTAATTTTAAACATCGATCCCTCATACTTATATAAATGTTAAAATTGGGTCAATTTGGGCCTTCAAACTTATATAGTTATATAAATTGTAATATTTATATAAGTTTGATGGTTCGATTTTTATCATTTATGGGTCCAATTTTTACGATTATTGTAAGCTTAAGTCCAATTTTAACTCTAATAGAAGTTTAGGATCCAATTTTTACAATTGAAACTTTGAGGGTGTAATTGCAACTACCACCATACTTTAAGGGTGGTTTTTGCAATCTACTCTTTTTGTTATCTTTAAAATATACTTCTTTTACTACTCAATCTTCACCCTTCATTTCTTCAAGCTTTCATCCAATTGCTATTTTCAAATCCTACTTTTAATATCCTTTTTAGGCTAAAAATCTCTTTAAACCTCAACAATCATCTTCTTCAAAAATTAATTATTATTGATTAAAAAAATTCTCTCATCTCCTAGTTAATTTGAAAACTTCTCTCTAATTCTCCATTGTTCTTCATTCTTTCAAGACTTCATTGTTTCCATAACTTTGCTTTCGTAAGAGAGGGTTTATTGTGAGAGAGATTATTTTGAGTGCCTAAAGTTGTATATCTACACTTTTGGGAGTGTTCCATTTTTGTGGGTTTTCAATTGCACAATTTCAATTGGGAATTTGTAATAAGGTGGGTGCACCTTGGGTTGACTGTAATTCTGAACCCAAAAAGGAAAAAGATTTTGTAGTTGTTTAATCTTGAACCCATTGAAAAAATCGTAATAGGTTGGCTCTTAAACCTGAAAAAAGGATCGACAATGGTTTGACCCTTGAACTCGTAAAAAGAGTAAATCTGTTTGATTCTCAACTATAAAAGAATTCATGCAGTAAAATAGCCAAGAAGGAGTTTTTGGGAGTGGAATAGGAATTTTGAATCACTATAAAAATCATTATTGTTACTGCAGTGTGATTGGTTGAAAATATCATAAAACTGCAGTGTGGTTGGCTGATTTTATTATAGGCAAAACTCGAGCAATGTGTTGTGAAACATGTCAAAGACATTATTCTTAACATTGTTACATGTCTGGCAGTAGTTTCGGCAGAATATCTTTTCCTTATTTGTCTGCGTTGATTTGCATATTTCCATGGTTGTTTTCCTTATTCTCCAACACATAATATTTATTCACTCCTAAAAGATATTCTCAAAGCTACTCTTATATATATTGTACTCTTATTCGTTTTTAGGGTTAGCCGCGTTATTAGAAAAATGTGTATTGAGAGTTTTGAGCTTAGAGTTTGTCTAAGTCTTAGCTTCTAGTATTATTATTGAAAATCCTTGTATTTGTCGTTGAATTTTTGGTTTGATAGTCATTGTAGAACTCGGGAGGAGTTTGATTTATGATATTATATTTAGGGGGAGCCAAAATACGTTGAAGATAATGAAAACTCATATTTAAGGGGAGCCCAAATTTGGTGAATGTAAGGGGATCTCACTCTTAGGGGGAGCCTAAGTATGTTGTATTGAGGGGAACTCATACGAAGCTTGGAAAAGCTTCTTTGTGGAAGTGAGGGGAGCTCAAACTTAGGGGGAGCCTAAGTTAAAACTGAAGAGATAGTTGTATGTGAGTCACTAAAGAGAGAGTCTATCATATAAGTACTTCCGTTGTAATCACTAAATCCTTTATATAGTGAAGTTTCGTTCTACCAGGCACACAGCCCCTCAGACGTAGGTGAATTTAAACCGAATTGGGTTATCAATTTTTGTGTCTTTATATTTCTGTTTGCTTTTGTGTTGCCCACTTGTCATACATATTGTCTGTGACATCGTGCTTGACATTGTACCCTATGTTAGATCCATCTTATTTTTTTCAATTGGTATCAGAAAAGGTTGACTATTGTTCATTGAGTATTCAATGGAGTCGATCAAGGAAGGAGGATCAACTACTCGTCCCCCTATGCTTGATGGAACTAACTACTTCTATTGGACAGCCCTAATGATTACTTTCCTTAAGTCCATTGACAGCAAAACTTGAAAGGTAGTTGTCTCTAGATGGATGCATCCCCAAGTTACTGACAAAGATGGCAAGGTCTCTTTCAAGCCCAAGAAGCACTGGACTGAAGTTGAGGATGAAGCTTCCCTTGAAAATTCTCGTGCTCTAAATGCTATTTTCAATGGAGTTGATCCAAACATTGTTTGACTTATCAATACTTTTGTTTCTACTAAGGAAGCGTGGGAGATCCCTCCCGTGGTGCATGAAAGCACCTCTAAAGTGAAGTTGTTTCATCTGCAAATTTGAATCTCTTAAGATGTTGGAAGATGAATGTTTTTCGAGTTTAATACTCGCATCTTGGATATTTCAAATGAATACTTTTCTCTTGGTGAGAAAATATCTTAAAAAAAACTTGTTCGGAAGATTTTACATTCACTACTAAAAAGATTTTATATGAAAGTTACAACTATTGAAAAGGCCTATGATATTGCTATCATAAAGGTGGATGAGTTGTTTGGATCTTTCCAAACCTTTGAATTGACCTTTGATAAAAATGTGATAAGAAAGGAAAAGGTATGTTTCTAATGAAGATCAAACTCGAAATAAAAGCAAAGATACGAATGAAAATCTTGCTGATACTTTGTCCCTGTTAACTAAATATTTTAGCAAAGTTATAAAACGATTGGACAGGGGGTGCGAGAACTATCATACTTCACATGTCAAAAACAGCAATAGTAATAGCAACTTTATTATGCGCGAAAATTTTAAACCATCTGGAAGAAAAAGAGAAATTGAATGTGATTTAAGCAATGCTCAGGGCAGCAAAGATCAAAACTTCAAGTGTAGAGAATACGAAGGGTTTGGCCACTTCCAAGATGAGTGCCTAAATTATCTGAGAAGATAGAATAAAGGATATTCAGTGACTTTGTCGGATGATGAGTCTGATTCAAGTAGTGAATCTGATGAGGAAATTCGTGTCTTGACTGTTTTTGTTACATCTAATAATACTAAAGAGCCTGAAATATCTAATAAAATTTTAAGTAAAGCCTCAAGGGTATCTGATCATGCTTCAATCCATATTGATATCACTAAAAGAAGTCTATGAAATGTGGGAGGAAGACTTACAAGTTTTTGAGTTGCAGAAAGAATGGACGGAAAAATTAATTAAAGATAATCATCATCTATTAAGCACCATTTCTGAGCTGAAGAAAGAGTTGAAAGCATCAAATGTTGAACTTGAATTGATGTCAAAGTCTATTTGCATGCTTAATTCAAGCATAGATGATCTTAATAAGATCTTATCCTCTAGTAAATAATCATCTGATAAGCGTGACATTAGATTCAATCAGCATAGAAAATACCTTTACAAAGGTGAATCATCATCTTTAAATCACTTTGCTCCAGTCCAGGATTCACCAATGTTGACCTTTATGTCCAAGACAAGAAGAATGTCTCCAGTTCATGTAAATGATAAGGAGCGAACGAAATGGATTTGTCATTATTATGACAAAGAATGATACATTCGACTTTGTTGTTTTCGTGTGTATAGAAGAATCGGCCATACATCATCTTGGAATTATTCAAGAAGAGCATGGCTCGTTACAAACTCTAACAAATATGTACATAGAAACAAAATGGAATGGAGGGTTAAGAAAGCGAGTCATCAATCTGAGACAATATGTCAAGTGACTCTTACATCCTTACAATCATCTATCAAAGAAGATTGGTACTTTGACAGTGGCAGCTCCATGCATATGATAGGAGAGAAGAATTTTCTAACTGGTCTAAATTCATATGGTTCTTAACATGTTATTTATGGTGATGGTGCTAAAGGAAGAATTATTGTGAAAGGAAAACTTTGATATTTTGGACTTCCCTCTCTCAATGACGCTATCCTTGTGGAAGGCTTAACAGTAAATCTCATTAGTATAAGTCAATTATATGATCAGGGTTTTGTTCGTTGCTATAATGATTTTCTCTGAGAGTGTATTGTATAAAATAAATTGAAAAAATAGGTTCTAAATACAAGTGATGCGTTTAAGCTTTTATGCATTTAAGTAATTGTAACGCGTTGGGGCGTTAGATATATGCACATAACGCACACAACTCCTTGTAATGATGTTCAAGTTTTCCTAAACCAGACCCAAGTATAAATCTAATTTAGGTTCCTGGTAAGTCCAGGGTCGAACTCAGGGATTCAGTTAACCAAATGCAGATCTTGCTTTGTATCTACTGTGAGGGTTTTCATAAATTAATGTGAGAAATGTATTATTTACACTAAATTGTTGTGCCTATGCAAGAAGATACAAAAGGGGAGTGGTGAATGATGGATCAAGCGAAAATAGAGTTTAAGGTAAGAGGACGCGTCGGTCTAAGATTAGTGTACACAACTAGGATGTCATGTGAATGAGAAGGGATGATTTGCTTATCTTTTGTTTATGCGTCAGACTTCATTCAACATTTCTCAACGTGAATAACATACAAAGCCTATCTCTAGGATGCATGCGTCTAACACAAAATGCAATAGACACCAGTAAGTCTATCTCTAGCTGTACTAGACTTCCTACTTAATGCAGCTTAGTTATTCTTTCGAATAGTCTAAATTAAAGATGCTTTTACCAAGTTGTCAAGTTGGCTTGAGCGTTAGAATGAAATTGTGTATAAAGTATTAATGCATTCAACATAAAAAAAAATAAACAATAGTAAGTATGATGGATCAAATATATGAATTTTATAAAGAAATAAGGAGTCTTTACAAAAAGTATATTCAACCAAATAATTCTGCACTCCAAGCACAGATATATGAACTTCACAGACATATAAACTCTAAACATCGTATATCAACTCGGCGTCCCAAAAAGTCCCATAATGATAATAATAAATAAATATAATAATAATAATAATAAAGTAAGAAAAAGTAGATGATGTGATGGCTGTCGTCAAATCACATAATCTTTTTCTTTGTTTTTTATAGTAATAATAAGAATAAACTGAAACTAATAAATATTATAAATTTTAAAACTCTTCTCTTTTTAAACTCCTAACTTTTCTCTCTCTCATTTTTAAATCAGAAGGAAACTGAGTCAAGCCAAAGAATATAATTTCTTGTAGTTCTTTGGCTCAATCTCGTTGTGTACAATCACTTGTTTAGGAAGTGGACGGAGTGTCTTTCTCAAGAGTGGCTTCCTCCGCTCTCTGACCAGCGGTGGTGGTGGTTCTCAACCCTTTTGATCGTCTCGACACCACAGCATAGCTTCTACAGAACTAAGACTATGACTACAATATACAGAGAGTAAAGATCTTGATAATTTCTGAACTTCTTAACTCTGGAGGGACTTCATCTATTTATAGGCATTGGACACGTCCACTTGGTGAATGGGCAGCATTAAAGTCCATTTCCTGGTCAGCATTAAAGTCCATGTCCTGGTTAGTTGCCTGACTCTTGGAAGCTTTTCAGATGCCGCCTGCTGCTTGGAAGCTTTTCAGACGCCGCCTGCTGCAGGTGCCCATACTTGCAAATGGTGATGTGACACAATCAGCCTAGAGCAATGAATCTTCTCTGCGTTGAACTCCCTCCGACGCATGGCCCTTGCGTTAGAGCTTTTCTTGCGGCACTTGTCTAATGCGTTAGCGTTAATCCTTGCGTTGAAATCCTGCAATACAATGCGTTAGTGCCGCGATATTTAGTAATAAAACTTCTTTTGTATGAGTTTGCTAATGTTTGAATAAATCCATGCGTTTCTTCTAAAAATGAGGAGAATTTATCATTAAAAACCTTAGTTGTTCCATCTTAAGAGTAAAAATAACTTCGTTTTGCTTGTGCCCCCATGGGTGTCATGCGAGCATCCAACTACGGCTAAATGCCTGTTCCAACTAAACTCATGCCATTTTAAGGTTTTTGTTTTTTTTTTTGTTTTTTTTGTTTTTTTTTTTTTTTGGAAAGTAATGACAAAGAGGAGTTGCGTTTAACATTCTTCTTATTTTGTTCCTTTTCTTATGATGTAGTTCGTTTGATGCATCTTAAACTCGAATTTTCCTCATCCCCAATATTTGGAGATGAGCTATACTCATCCCAAATTTGGAGGCAAGCTAAATCCTCATTGCTAAAAGAACAACATTTCAAAAGGCTTTGAGAGTCTGAAAGGAGTTAAGACTTAAAACTTGCATGCGTTAGAAGGTAAACTTAATCTTTTTTAGAGAAGTTCAAGCCTTGTTGATTTTTCTAACGCCTACTCTATGCTTATAGATTTCATATACTTGATATCATTAAGGTTAGGCCAAGCCACAAGACTTAGAAAATATCTAAAGAACAAAAAACAGGTATGCCAAAGTCAAACGCAAGGAACAAAATGATAAGGAATTTCTCATTCATTTTTATAAACCCACATGAAGTAAACAAAACAAGTCAAGCAGATACAAAAGAATAATTAAATCAATATACAAAATAACCGACACCCCAAACTCTATTGTGCTGGCGCGCTCGTCTCTGCGTTCTTCCTCAGGGTCTTCATTCATGAAGCGCAAGGGGTTTCTGAGATGAGCAGGCAGTTGAAGGCAGGCAAACTTCCAACCAAGACCTGATTGATGTATTACGTTGTGTAAACAAATTGGTCTTACATCCGTCTTGTTTGCTGCCTTAGATAATCCCTTAGAACCCGATTCTGTTGCTGAAAACCTTCGATAGACGCGGCCAGTGGTCTGAGCTAATCACTAATAAAAGTTTTCAACTCTTCTAAGTTTGCGATTCGTTGAGGTAGTGTTGGTTCTTCACTTCTTTCAACTAGGTCTTCAAAATTTGTTGCGTTGCTTGACCCTAGCCCAGTTGGCTCAAAAATTATTGGAGGAGGCACCAAATTGGGAATTGGACTTAGTTGGGGCGAAGGAAGGGAATGAGGGATGTCTTAATCTCTATGAGTTGGTTCTTGGTGCGTTTAATTAGGACTCCCTTCTGGCGGGGCCAATGGTGAGTCATGGAAAGTAAGATTGAGGGGTGGTTGCACTTTTTCAGCTGGAAGTTCAGGCTCAGCTTCATGTTCTTCGTGCTCTGAAGCTTCATCGCTATGTTCAACAATCTGGACGCGTCTTCTTTTGAGGGCGCGTTTGGATGATCGAGGCTTGGGTGCCACTTCCTTGGCAGGTAAGGCAGGTTGATGCGGCGAACCGCAGAGTAGACGCCTTACTAACTTTATGTCTATCAAGCCATCGATATCTTCATGATCATCCCCCAGAAGGATACCCCCGCGTTCACATAGTGCACAGATCAGCCATGGAAAGTAGAGTTGCCCTTGTGGCTTAGTCTTGATGGCTTTGATCTGATCCCTTATAATTCTTCCAATGTCCAGAGGGATGCACTGCATGATGCAATAAGTAACTAGGACGCGTTCTTTTGATAATGTCTCATTATGCATTGTAGGCATGATGCTCCGTTTGATCAAGTAATACCACAGATTCGCTTCTGGAGTTAAATTCTTGGAAGCTAACATTTTTGCCCTGGTTCTTGATGTTTACCATTTGCTTCCAGGTTTGGCTACCTTCTTTAACGCATCTTCTAATTGACTTGGCATTGGCTGTTCCAAGATGCGATTTCCTTTCGCGTCCGGATTACTGTCAATGTTGAACACTTCATTTATCTTGTCAGCTGAGAAGCGCACTAACACCCCATCAACAAAAATTGTGTTCTTCTCCATGTCAAACTCACGGTTGTAGAACATGCGAATGAGGTTGGGCCAAATATGGGTATGCCCAACGCAGAACTAATTCCACCCCAATGCATTAATTGTCTCAGTTATGTAAATTGGCAATGGGTGGCATTCGGGGAAGAAGCCCTTTTCTACGAGTATGTCACTAAATTGACGCTTTCTTCCCCAAGCCTTCTTAGTTAACGCGTCGGTTACCTTGTGTTTTCCTACCGCATGCTCTTTTGCTTCCCTTGTTAGCTCTCTTATTCATTCTCCAATTCCCTTTGGAGATCCGTCTTCCTTCGCCCTTGTCTTGCGGGCTGGTAGTTTTCTAATTCCTACTCTAATGTGTCGTGCCTTGAGCTGTTTTCATGCGTTGCACCCTCAGGTCCAGATGCAGATTGCTCATCTTCTTCTTCCTCCAATATCAATCTTCTTTTCTTTGTTATTCTTTTTTATTTTAAAGGCCCTTCATTCTCGTCGGATGGGCGTGGTTGGACGCGTCAGGGCCAATTCTCCCTTCTCTATTTTCTTCTTCTTCTAGTTCCTCTTCAAGCATCATAGCATACCGCTCCGCTTCGTTTAACTCAAGTGATACGTTAGGTGGGTCTGAATGTATCACTTGCTCTTCCTCTTGGCTTTGATTGAGGGATGCCAAGATCGCACCAAAAACCTCTTGCTCGTTCAGTCGAGCCAGTTCTGCCAACTCTTCAAGATTGCGCTCTGACGCAGGATTGTCAGAGGGTGGTATGGGTGGAGTAAATGGAGGGGTGAGGCGTCCCAGGGGAAGATATGAGGATCGGCGAATGAGGTGATTGGCTCGACGCGTCTGATTCCACGGGATAAATGATGGCCAAAGGCTCGATAGAAAGTGGAGGTGGTGGACGCACAGTAGGTGACGGCGCGTTGTGGACGTAGGCTGGGAGTGGATTATGCATTGTACCCACCATAGTGATGTTAGGGATGACTGGTGGTAGGGCAGGCTTGGTGTAGAGTTTGGAAGCGGCCGTAGATAACGGACGCGTCCTTGGTTTTGTAGGTGCTTGGCCCTTGGCTTGGGGGTAGTTTTGGGTTTTGGTTGAGGGGTTTTAGGTTTAGGTTGAGGGATCTTGGCCGGAGGGGTAACGATGGNGGTAGTTTTGGGTTTTGGTTGAGGGGTTTTAGGTTTAGGTTGAGGGATCTTGGCCGGAGGGGTAACGATGGCTTTAGAGGCTTTGGAAGGGAGTTTCGTGGGGGTTATGGAAGGTTTCAAAACGGACGGCCTCTGAGAAGAGGTTACTCCGCCGTGTGTGGGTTTGGATTAGGCGAGGTTTTGGTGGTTTTTCTAGGGCTTAGGGGAGGAGAAATCAAAATAGAGGAGGAGGAAAAAGAGCTTACCAGAGAGTCATTCCCAAAGCTCACTATCTGGTTCTGGCTATCTGAGGCGGACGACATTATGGCCGAAGAAGCTCGAGCGAATCGGAAGCGAGGAAGACGGAGAGGTTTTTTTATTTTTCTTTTGTTTCAGATAGCTCGAGAGTGAAAAATGAAGAAGAATAAAGAGACTTCAAATTGTTGGGCCCTTTTTATAGGCTGAGAAAATTCGTGGCTGACGTCAGACGGCGCCTGACGTTTGTAATAAATGCAAAACTGAAGGGACTTCTCGGTTATCTAAATACTTGAGTGTTTTGTGTTCTCAAGACGCGTTCCTTCAACTGGGCCATGCGTTAGACTTGCGTCTAATGCGTTCGTTGTTCCTAACTCGATTATACACAAACTTTTAAAGAAAAACAAGCAAGTTTCCAACTTTTATAAAAGCAAAAACAAAGAACAATCTTAAAACAACCAAACAAATAAATCAACAAACTCAAACGCATCGTAAAATACAGAATACAAAAACATAAGAATAGAGGAAGCATCCCTGGAATATATGGTGATGCAAACGTAGGGATACTTCGACGCGGGCCTCAATTGACTTCGCGTAGTGCAAGAGATGACTTTTGGCATTCTAGTCCATCTTCAAAGTAAGGCTTTACTCTGTGGCCATTTACTTTGAACACGTTGGTGCCATCTTCTCTGGTTATTTCCACAGCTCCATGTGGGAAGATTGTCTTGATGATAAAAGGTCTTGACCACCTGGATTTTAGCTTTCCTAGAAATAAACGCAATCGTGAATTGAACAATAAAACTTTTTGGCCAACAACAAGTTCTTTCTTACTGATGCGTTGATCATGCCAACACTTTGTCTTTTATTTGTACAGCTTATTGTTCTCGTATGCGTTCAATCGCCACTCCTCGATCTCGTTGAGTTGAAGTTTACGTTGAGTGCCCGCGGCGTCCAAGTTCATGTTCAATTTCTTAACTGCCCAAAACGCCTTGTGCTCCAACTCTAAAGGTAAATGACAGGCTTTTCCAAATACAAGAGAGTATGGAGACATACCTATAGAAGTTTTATAAGCAGTCCTGTAGGTCCAGAGCGCCTCATTCAGCCTCTGTGCCCAATCCTTCCGCGTTGCATTAATGACTTTCTCTAGGATGAACTTGATTTCTCGATTTGATACTTCCGCTTGACCATTTGTTTGTGGGTGGTAGGCAGTGGCAATCTTGTGTCTAACATTATATTTTGCAAGTAATTTGGAAATGATGCGATTAATAAAGTGTGTACTTTTGTCACTTATAAGGGCTCTTGGCATTCCATAGCGTGTAAAGATGTTCCTGGTAAGAAACTTAGATATAGTGGACACATCATTCCTAGCACAAGCCACTGCTTCTATCCACTTAGATACATAATCTACTGCAAGCAGGATGTACTGTTGGCCAAAGGACAGGGGAAAAGGTCCCATAAAGTCTATGCCCCAAATATCAAACAACTCAACTTCAAGAATATTGTTCAAGGGCATTGCGTCCCTTGAAGAAATATTCCCGGTGCGTTGGCAGGGGGTCACATTTTCGAACAAACTCCCTCGGGTCTTTAAAGAGGGTGGGCCAAAAGTATCCGCTTTGAAGGACCTTCGCTGTGGTTCTTTGTCCACCGAAATGCCTTCAATAAGGAGAGTCATGACACTCGGCTAAGATGCGTTGTGTCTCCTCCTCCGGGACTCATTGACACATTATGGAGTCAGGGCCTTGTTTATATAGAAACGGTTCATCCCAAAAATAAAACTTGCTGTCATGAACTAGCTGTTTCTTTTGCTAAGAGTTGAAGTTCCCAGGGAATTGCTTAGTGGTTAAATAATTGACTATGTCCGCATACCAAAGTTCCTTGCCTTCAATTCCAAACAGGCTTTCATTAGGAAATACGTCCTTGATTTCACTTTCTTGGGCTTGCATTTCTTGATTCTCTAGCCTGGACAGGTGGACAGCCATCTGATATTCTGTTCCCCTTTTGTCCTAGATATCAATATCAAATTCCTGTAGCAGCAGCACCCATCTTATCAATCTTGGCTTAGCGTCCTTTTTGCTCATCAGGAATTTTATGGCTGAGTGGTCGGTGTATATGGTGGCTGACGCACCAACTAAGTAAGATCGAAACTTTTCAATACCAAACACTACAGACAACATTTTTTTTTCAGTAGTGGTATAGTGTTCCTAAGAGTCATTTAGTGTTTTGGACGCGTAGGAGATGGGATGTATCAAGTTACCCTTCTTTTACTCTAACATTGTTCCTACTGCCACTTCACTCGCGTCGCATATAAGAATAAAATGCTGCGTCCAGTCCGGTGCTATCAGTACTGGGGTGTCATCAACGAATACTTTAAAGTTTCAAACGCGCCAGTGCAGTCTTCATTAAAGTCATAGGGTCGGTTCGCCTCTAGTATGCGCTCAGAGGTCGCGCAATCAAAGAGAATCCTCTAACGAACCATCTATAGAAGCCAGCATGCCCTAGAAAACTTCGTAAAGTTTTAACATTTGCTGGTGGGAGAAGTTTTGCTATGACATTTATTTTGGCTTCATCTACTTCCAAGCCAGCCTTAGATACTTTGTGATCCAAGACAATTCCTTCAGTCACCATGAAGTGACATTTCTCCCAATTCAGCACCAAGTTTGTTTCCTCGCATCGAGCGAGGACGACCTCTAAATTATCTAGGCATGACTAGAATGAGTCTTCAAAGACTGAAAAATTGTCCATGAAGACTTCAACTGTCTTTTCTAGGAAGTCAGAGAAGATAGCCATCATACATCGTTGAAATGTCCCCGGTGCGTTACACAACCCAAAGGGCATGCGTCTGAATGCAAATGTTCTAAAGGGACAAGTAAACGTAGTCTTCTCCTGATCTTCCGGATCTATCAGAATCTGGTTGTAACTAGAGTAACCATCGAGAAAGCAATAAAATTCTTTACCCGCAAGTCTGTCAAGCATTTGATCAATAAATGGAAGGGAGAAGTGGTCTTTCTTAATTGCTGCGTTGAGCTTCCGGTAATCCATACAGATGCGCCAGCCCGTGACAATTCTCGAGGGTATGAGTTCATTATTACTGTTGACTATCACGGTCGTTCCCCCTTTCTTAGGAACGTATTGAACTTAACTTACCCAGCTACTGTCAGATATTGGATAAATAACTCCCGCGTCCAAGCATTTTAAAATCTCTTTCTTAACCACTTCTTTCATTATGGGGTTCAGCCTTCTTTGAAGCTCGATTGACCCCGACTTCCCTTCTTCAAGCCTAATCTTATGCATGCAATAAGATGGACTAATGCCACGGATATCCACAAGCGTTCAGCCTATTGCACGCTTGTGCTTTTTCAACATCTACAAGAGAGATTGCTCATTAAGCTCTATGAGATTTATGGAAATGATCACAGGTAAAGTGTTGTTGGTTCCAAGGAATGCATATTTCAAGTGTCCAGGTAACTGTTTCAACTCGAGTTCTGGTGGTTCTTCAAGTGATGGACGCGTTGGTTTTGTCCGTCGCTCACTCAGACTTGGCGGCTCTAATTCTTTAAGGTTCTCCTCCAACGCGAGGACTTCACATACAAGGGTCTCTTCTTCAGGCAACTAAATACTATTTAGTTGACAATCTTCACTATCTGGGAACTTTAATGCATTGAGCACATTAAACTTCACCTTTTCATTATCCACGCACACAGTTAATTTACCTTTATGCACGTTAATCAAAACTTTTCCAGTAGCTAAGAAAGGGCGTCCAAGGATAATTGGTACCTCCCTATCTACTTCATAGTCCAAGATAATAAAGTCTGCTGGGAATATGAGATTGTCAACCTTCACCAAAACGTCTTCAATCTTCCCTTCTGGGTACTTAATTTTTTTTTCAGTGAGCTGAAGAGTAACAGAAGTAGGTTGTGCTCCGCCAATTCCCAATTTATTAAAAATTGAAGGTGGCATGAGATTAATGTTGGCTTCTAGATCACACAACGCATGACCCACATCTAATCCTCCTATCGAACAAGGAACTGTAAAGCTCCCAGGGTCCTTCTACTTCTTTGGTAGATTGTTGCTTACTAACACGTTACACTCCTGCGTTAGCGCTATTACTTCCTTCTCATTGACTCTTTTCTTCTTCGTCAAAATGTCCTTAAAAAATTTTACATATGTTGGGATCTGCTCCAAAGCTTCTATAAGTGGAATGTTGATGTGTAGTTGCTTTAAGAGCTCAAGAAAGCCCTTGAATTGATGTTCATCATTCTTCTTCATCAGACGCCTAGGGAATGGTGCGTTCAGCGGCACCTCAGGCTTTCCCGTGTTAGACGTACTGGTTTCCGAATGGCTTGTGGTTTCGGGCGTTCTTTCTTCCTGATCCATTGAACATGTAATGCGTTCTTTCGAAGGACTGTTGTTTCTTGGATTCATTCTTCTTTCTTCAAGAGCTCTCCACTCCGCAACATCACCGCGTGATATGCTCCTTCCCATTATTATTCCCAGGTGTTTCGGTATTGCTAGGTAGAACTTCAGGCTGCCTGTTTTTCAACTTGCTTGTTATCTGCCCTACCTGGATCTCCAGGTTTCTGATAGATGATGCCTGGCTTTTCAGCAACGCGTCATTCTGGGCTATGTATTCCTTCAATAGGTTCTCAAGCGAAGATCCTGAGCTCAACACCTGTCCTCTATTAAAGGGTTATTGATGCTACTGATGCGTTTGTTGAAATGCAGGCGGCGGTCCATTCCTTTGCTGATGGTTCGCCCCTGGGTAGTGCTCTTGCTAATTTCCTTCTGTCCAAGAAAAATTCGGATGGTTTCTCCATCCATTAGAGAATGGGTTGTTTTTTATGAAGCATACTAACTGACGGTTTTGTGGACATTCAGCATAGGAGTGAGGATCTCCACAGCCCATACAGCTAACCATGGGCTGCCCAAACGCCTCTACCTGATTCACATTCTGCTAAATTGATGCGTTTCCCAGCGTTATGTTCTGCAGAAGCCTGGTCATCATAGCCACTTGAGCAGAAAGTATGGTTATTGCGTTGGTATCAATAGAATTAACGTTCTGAGATCTCCTTCTCCTATCAATTCTTCCATCATATGTATCATCCACCCATTCCATATTGTGTTTAGTAATGCGGTCTAGTATCTCTTTAGCCTCAGTATAGAATTTGTCCATAAGTCCACCAGCCGCTGCTGTGTCTACTGCCATCTGTGATGCTCTATTCAGTCCTCCATAAAACGTCTCCATTTAGATAGTCAGTGGTAGTCCATGGTTTGGGAAATTTTTGACTTAGCCCTTAAAATGCTCCCATGCGGTGTTTAAGGTCTCAGTATCTTCTTATTCAAAGTTCATAATCTCTCGACGCCTCCTCGCGTTGGTGGTAGGTGGGGAAGTATTTTTGCATAAATTTTTCCATCAACTTCTCCCAGGTGGTGATTTCACCAGGCTCTAGTGAACTCACCCATTGTTTTGTGTCATCACGTAAAGAATAGGGAAACAAGGACAACCTGATCGCCTCTGGAGTGATTCCAGGAATCACAAATGAATTACACGTTTCCAGGAAACACTTCATATGGGCGTGAGGATCTTCACCACAACCACACCCAAATTGTCCAGCACTCTGGAGCATTTGGAGCATAACATATTTCATTTCAAACCTGGTTCCATCCGGCGTTGGGTATATAATTCCTGAAGAGAAATCATACAGTACAGGGGATGTGTACTCCCTCATGGGACACATGCTGCTATTTGCCATCAGGATCGGATTCTGAACAGCATGAGCTAGTTGCTGATTTGCCTGTTCTTCTACCATTGTTCGTTGCCTGTCTTGTTGTCTGAGAAATTGCTACCTTAACTTTCGACGACGGTTGGATTGGATCCTACGCCGGAAGGTCCTTTCAATCTCGGGGTCGTATCTGAATTCATGAGTGCTCTCCCTGCTCATAAACATTCACAAGCTTAGGCGTAGCTTGTAATACTCCCTCGAATGAAGTGTTCCTACAACAGATACAGACGAAATTTCTGGTTAGTTCTTGCTTTTGAATCCCCGGCAACGACGCCAAAAACTTGTTCGTTGCTATAATGATTTGCTCTGGGAGTGTATTGTATAAAATAAATTGGAAAAATAGGTTCTAAATACAAGTGATGCGTTTAAGCTTTGATGCGTTTAAGTAATTGTAATGCATTGGGGTGTTAGATATATGCACAGAACGCACACAACTCCTTGTAATGACGTTCAAGTTTTCCTAAACCAAACCCAAGTATAAATCTAATTTAGGTTTCTGGTAAGACCAGGGTCGAACTTAGGGATTTAGTTAACCAAACGTAAACCTTGCGTTGTATCTACTGTAGAGGTTTTCCTAAATGAATGTGAGAAATGTATTATTTACACTAAATTGTTATGCCTGTGCAAGAAGATACAAAAGGGGAGTGGTGAATGATGGATCATGCGAAAATGGAGTTTAAGGTAAGTGGACGCGTCGGTCTAAGATGAGTGTACATAACTAGGATGTGATGTGAATGAGATGAGATGATTTGCTTATCTTTTGTTTATGCATCAGACTTCATTCAACATTTCTCAACGTGAATAACATACAAAGCCTATCTCTAGAATGCATGCGTCTAACACAAAATGCAATAGACACCAGTAAGTCTATCTCTAGCTGTACTAGGCGTCCTACTTAATGAAGCTTAGTTATTCTTTCAAATAGTCTAAATTAAAGATGCTTTTACCAAGTTGTCAAGTTGGCTTGAGCGTTAGAATGAAGTTGTGCATAAAGTATTAATGCATTCAACATAAACAAGAAATAAACAATAGTAAGTATGATGGATCAAATATATGAATTTTATAAAGAAACAAGGAGTCTTTACAAAAACAATATTCAATCAAATGGAATGAAAGCGATAAATAAGAAGGAAATTCAGTCAAGCCAAAGAATACAATTTCTTGTAGTTTTTCGGCTTAATCTCGTTGTATACAATCACTTGTATGGGAAGTGGACGGAGTGTCTTTCTCAAGAGTGGCTTCCTCCGCTCCCTGACTGGCGGTGGTGGTGGTTCTCAACCCTTTTGATCGTCTCAACACCACGGCATAGCTTCTACAGAACTAAGACTATGACTACAATATATAGAAAGTAAAGATCTTGATAATTTCCGAACTTCTTAACTCTGGAGGGACTTCATCTATTTATAGGCGTTGGTCACGTCCACTTGGTGAATAGGTAGCATTAAAGTCCATTTCCTGGTTAGCATTAAAGTCCATACCCTGGTTAGCCACCTGACTCTTAGAAGCTTTTCAGACGACGCCTGCTGCTTGGAAGCTTTTCAGACGCCGCCTACGGCAGGTGCCCATACTTGCAAATGGTGATGTGACACAATCAGCCTAGAGCAATGAATCTTCTCTGCGTTGAACTCCCTCCGACCTGTCTCTTATACACATCTAGATGTGTATAAGAGACAGGCCCATACTTGCAAATGGTGATGTGACACAATCAGCCTGGATCAATGAATCTTCTCTGCGTTGAACTCCCTCTGATGCATGGCCCTTGCGTTAGAGCTTTTCCTGCGGCACTTGTCTAATGTGTTAGCGTTAATCCTTGCGTTGACATCCTGTAATACAACGCGTTAGTGCCGCGATATTTAGTAATAAAACTTCTTTTGTATGAGTTTGCTAATGTTTGAATAAATCCATGCATTTTTTCTAAAAATGAGGAGAATTTATCATTAAAAACCTTAGTTGTTCCATCTTAAGAGCAAAAATAACTTGTATTTCTACAAGTTATCAGGCTTTAATATTAATTTCTCAAAAGACAGATGCCTATTCATTGATGGTGATAATTCTCTTATCGTGACAGGTACACGATCTTCTAATAATTGTTACTTGTGGACTTCTAATGTTGTTCATCATGTTTGTAACATTTCTAGGCACAATGAAGTTGTGGTTCTTGGTTTTTTGGCCCATAATCCCAAATTAATTACTTTTAATTAATTAATATTTTGTTGATAAAAAACCTGATTTTATTATTAATAATTTGAGTGTTTTGAAATTTTCATTGTCTAGAGCTTGGAACAACGGCTCTAACGCAATTTAAATCACTCAAATCAGAGTTCAAATGAAGAAGATATGGCCGAAACAAGCTTAACGAAAAAATCTCAAGTTAATGACGTGTCAGAATTTTTCTCATCAAAGTGGACCAATTGAAAGGTGTCATTTGGAGCATGGGAGGAAGGACATATGGGCTTTTGATTTTTGGATCGATTTTAAAAAAGAAAATGAATTTAATATTATCTTATGTGTGTGTCTAACAATTAATTTTGGACACATGGTGGACATTGCTTTTTGTTAGGTTTTAAAAAATATATATTATTATATTATTATTTTGTTTGTATCTAACGATAGTTGAGTTTAAAAACTCCACCATTGATTTTTCTTTTCTAAGATCTAATGACCCAAATTAAATGTGGTTTTCAACAATTTTTCCTTTTATTTGAACTCATCTTCTTTTTCAAATCATGACAACAATTTTTATTATTTTCAATCCTCCATAACTCATTAAGCCACCATTATTGCTCTCTCTCCAAGCTTCAATTTTCTTCTTTTCATCTTCTTCTTTAGAGAGATATTTTATGTTGTGAGGATTGATTCATTGAGTGCTAAATTTATAAATCCACTCTTTTAGAGAGTTTGTCAAGTGTGATATTTATTTTTTAAACCATTGTAAGAGTTGCTCTTCATCCCGGAAAAAAAGCCATTGCAATATTTTGATCCTCAACCGTGGAAAGGATTGAGTTTGTTCTTGTACCAGAAAAAGAATGTAGTATAGTTCGACTCTAAGTCTGGAAAGAGTCAAGTTCGTAATAGCATACCTAAGAGGAGTTTGGGAAGTGAATGTAGGCCGGTCGTACCGAACCACTATAAAATTTCCGGTGTCAATTTCTCTATCCCTCTCTTGCTTAATTTGGCAATTAATTTGTTATTATATTTTATTGTTTGAAATTAATTGCAAATTTTGTTCTTGAAATTGATTTGCTCATATTGGATTATTTTGATTGGTCGTTCTTGAATTTTTATATCCATTATCAAACTTGTTATTAGAATTATAGTGGGTGCTTTAAAGTAGAATTATTAACTCCTTGATTATTTTGGGTTGAATTTATTTCGTTAATTTATTGTTTAATCATCAATATAACATTCATTATCCGTTTCAACATGTCTTCCACAATAATTTTTTTGCTTAAGAATGAAAAATTAACTGGAGAAAATTATGCAACGTGGAAATCAACTTGAATGCGATTTTAGTTATAGATAATCTATGGTTCGTCTTAATGGAGAAATGTCCTCCAATCCCCGCTCGTAATGCATCCTAAGTATTAAAGGATGCTTATGACCGCTGGATGAAGGCCAATGACAAGGCCTGAGTCTATATCTTGGCAAGTTTGTCTGATGTTCTTACCAAGAAACACGAGGTCATGATCACTGCACGTCAAATAATGGAGTCTCTCCAGGAGATGTTTGGACAACCATGCACTCAGATCCAACATGAGATCCTCAAGTATGTTTATAATACGTGCATAAAGAAAGCCAGTCAGTGTGAAAACATGTTCTTGACTAGATGGTCCACTTCAATGTCGTTGAGAGAAATGGTGTGATCATCGACAAGCAAAGTCAGGCGTCCTTTATTCTGGAATCTTTTTCGAAGAGTTTCCTTCAATTCCACAGCAATGCGGTTATGTATAAAATAGAGTACACAGTAACTACCCTCCTAAATGAGTTGTAGAGTTATTGATCTCTTATGAAAAATAAGGGACCGATAAAAGGAGAGGCAAATGTTATCCATTCCAAGAAGTTCCACAAGAGTTCATCCTCGAGAGCTAAGTTTGTTCCCTCATTTTCTGGTTCTAAGAAAATCCAGAAAAAGAAATGAGGGAAAGGGAAGGCTCCCGCTGCTGAGAAAGGCAAGGGAAAGGCCAAGGTGGTTGACAAGGACAAGTGCTTCAACTGAATATGGATGGTCACTGGAAACATAATTGTCTGAAGTACCTCGTCAAGAAGAAGAAAGAGAAGGAAGGTCAATATGATTTATTGGTTCTAGAAACTTGTTTAGTAGAAAATGACCATAATACCTGGATACTTGATTTGGAAGCCACTAATTACGTTTGTTCTTCTTTATAGGAAATTAGTTCCTTCCAACAGCTCGAGAAGGGTAAAATGACGCTCAAGGTTGGAACGGGAGACACCATTTCAACCCATGCAATGGGAGCCGCTAAGTTATTTTTTAGAAATAGATACTTAATTATGGAAAATTTGTATATAGTTCCCAAAATTAAGAGGAACCTTGTATCTATTTCTTGTTTAATTGAACAATCATATTTTGTTTCTTTTTCTTTCAATAAAGCATTCATTATGAAAATGGTGTCACAATTTGTTCAGCTAAACTAGAAAACAACTTAAATGTGTTAAGACCAACTAAATTAAAAGCATTTTTAAATCATGAGATGTTTAAAACTGCGAATACTCAGACAAAAAGGAAAATAATTTCTCCAAGTAACAATAATACATATCTTTGGCATTTGAGATTGGGTCATATAAATCTCGATAGAATCGAGAGATTGATGAAGAATGGACTTCTAAGTGAATTAGAAGATGATTCATTGCCTCCATATGAATCCTATCTTGAAGGAAAGATAACTAAAAGACCTTTTAGTGGAAAAGGTTATAAAATCAAAGAGCCCTTAAAGCTCATACATTCAAATATTTGTGGTCCAATGAATGTAAAAATCAGAGGATACGAATACTTCATCTCTTTCATAGATGATTATTAGAGGTATGGTTACTTATACCTAATAGAACATAAGTTTAAAGCCCTTGAAAAATTCAAGGAGTATAAGGCTAAAGTTCAAAAACTGTTAGGTAAAACGATTAAAACACTTCGATCTGATGGGGGTGGAGAGTACATGGTAATTTGACCCAGCTGATGTTACAAACACTCGTGAAGAACTAACTTGTTGTTATTGGTCTATATCCGTGGATACAGAAACATATCTGTAGCGAGAAGAGTGCAACTGTGGTTCTTTAGTGGAGTGTACCCATAGTTAACAATTATTGATTAATTTGGTAATGAATTTAGTCAATCAAATGAATTTAGTCAATCAATCTCACTTCATTGAAGTTTCTGATCTGCAGGTCCATTAGGTTCCCTTCCTAGCTTGTAAAGGGTATTGAGAAAATTTGTCATTAAATTGAATTTAAAATGTTCAAATTTATAACTGGGATTTTTTAATGTATGTTGATATATTTTCATATAAAGTTTAATTTTAGACTTTATGATTAATTTTAGATATGATTCAAAATTAATAAATGAGAGAACGAAATATTTGAAAGGAGTTCAAATATTTATTTAATATGAATAAGATTCATATTGAAAACTATAGGCTAAAATTAATGCACATTAGATGCGCATTAAAACTATAGGTGTGAGAGGAAACCAATTAAATATGATTTAAATAGTTATTGGTTTATATTTATTTAGTTAAATTAAATAAATAGTTTTATTTAATTTTAATTAAATAAAAATGTAACTCCCCACGTAGGGAAGTTACTATCCCACGTCTCTTCACTTCTCTCTCATTCTCTTTATATAAAAAAAATAAAATAAAAATAAATGCATAAAGAAGAGCAATCATTTTATCTCTCTGTTTTTTTGGTAAAAGCAAAAACTCTCTGTGTTTTCCCCAAAATTCTCCCAAATTCTAAAGAGAATCCCACAATTCTCAAATCCTCAATTTCCCTGCAAGAATAGGGAGAACTTCAAGTAGTGGTGCCCATTCAAGAATTCAACAGAATTCCTAAAAGGTTTGCAAGGTAGGATTTCTTCTCTTTGTATGTTTTGTTTCTAGAATTGCATGCTTAATATATTTTGATTTGTAGTTTTTATTCCAAAAAAAAAAAATTTGGTTTGATTTTAAATGGCTTTTTGAAATACGTTTTGGGTTCTGTATGTTATGGCTTCTGTTGTGCCTTAGGGTTTTCATCCTTATAATTATGTAATGAGACTAGTCATTTCGTGGTCTGGTTTTATACAAACTCTTTATCTAGGATACCCACGCTCACATGTCTCCACAAAATGATTAGGATCATATTATTTGTAGATTTTACAACACCTGTAACATCTACAAAGCGGACCGTATCCGTAATGTCACCAGGATAAGGTACCTAACCTTATCCATCTACTACAGACCGTTTAGATTATCATTTAAACATGATCCACCCAATGTCTCTACATACATGTTTAAATTATATAAAATAACCTAGGAACTTAGTTTATTGGATTGAGTAAATGCTCATAAAATAACAATTTGTTTATATAATGTTTACAAACTACGAGAATACAAGAGAAATTTAAGATATCAATCCCAACACATTACTAATCCATTTACGAAGGCTCTCTTGGCTAAAGTGTTCGAGAGTCATTTAAAAAATTTAGGTCTGCGAGACATATACATTGTATAACCTAGGGCAAGCAGAAGATGTGTAATGGGCATATGGATGCCCTACTTTATTTTATTTATTTACCATATTCACGTTGTTTTGGATTTTGATATTATGTACAGCCTATTGACTAGGATTTTAGTTCAAGTGGGAGTTTGTTGGGTTTTATTCCCTAAAACTTGTAGATTATAAATGTAATTAATTGACCATCATCAATAAAGAGTTATCGATGTTATTACAATAAATTTTATTGATTGTATTGTATTCTATTTTGTCTTAATAAACTAACATCATAGGTTGTCTTATGAGTCTTGAGTTGTATATGGAGACATACAGGGATCAATGTTCAAGATACGGCCTAAAAAATCAATAGTATAGGGATAAGGTTGGGTACCTTATCCTGGTGACACTATGGATACGACCCATTTTGTATTTGATACAAACGCAATTATCCAACGCGTTCATATAGGTGACATGTGAGTGTAGATATCATATGCAATGAGTTTGCATAAGACCGGACCATGAAATAGTAACCACTAAATGTAACATCATAACTAGTTAGGTTTCTATTTCAATAGAATGACCTAGGCAACTTAATCTTAATCTTGAGTGTATTATGAACTCCTGTTCACAAGGGATTGTCTTTTGATTTGTACAGGTGAGAGTGACCAATTTTTCAACTCAATAAGCCTACCGTTTTAGGGGCAAAACTGAGTGGAGAGTTGAGAACATAATAATA
Source organism: Benincasa hispida (assembly GCF_009727055.1). Lineage (NCBI taxonomy): Eukaryota > Viridiplantae > Streptophyta > Magnoliopsida > Cucurbitales > Cucurbitaceae > Benincasa > Benincasa hispida. The sequence goes on along the minus strand of NC_052356.1, from coordinate 38,341,979 downwards.
CAAGATGGACTTCACTCATTCCCTACTTTAGGGTAAGTTAAGTGTTCCCTTAAGTAGTGTCTTCAAGACTTGAATATATGGTCCTACCCTCTCGCCGGCCCGAGAGGTGTTTTTGTTTAAAGGTTAGACCATAAACAAGTTGTTCATTAGAGGAGCAATGGTATTTAAGGATACAAAGGTAATCCAAGGGTAAAATGGTAATTTAACACAATTGGTTTTACGAACACTTGTGAATGACTAACTTGTTGTTATTGGTCTATATCCGTGGACACATAAATATATCTGCAGTGAGAAGAGTACAGGTGTAGGTCTTTAATGAAGTATACCTACAGTTAACACATATTGATTAATTTGGTTAATGAGTTTAGCCAATTATTTGGTTAATGAGTTTAGCCAATTATTCTCATATCATCGAAGCTTCTGATCTGTAAGTCCACCAGGTCCCCTTGTTAGCTCATTAAATGATATTAATGAGGAATGATTTGAATTGTTCAAATCAATTGAGGAAATTGTATATTGATGTGATTAATATATAATTAATTATAGATGTGATCTATAATTCAAATTATGTTAGAGAGAAATATTTGAATGAGATTCAAATATTTAATTGATGTGAATTAAATTCATGAAGAATTAATTAGTTATAAGGTTAAAGAGGTGGTAGCATATAAACATGTAATGTTTATATATTAATTAATTAACTATATATTAAATTAGATTTAATATATGGTTATTTAATTAATGTGCCAATTAATTAAATAAGGAGTTATTTATTTAGTTAGCATCAAGGGTGAAAAAAAGAAATACTTGGAGAAGGGGTAAACTCTTCTCCATATAAATTCATCATATTAGCCTATTTAGGGCAAGCATTCATTTGTGTAAAAACATACCATAGACTCTAAGATAATTCCTCTCTACACTCTCTTTACAATCTCTCTACCTCTTCCTCTTCCAAGTGTTGGAGACCACTCATCCAACTCTTGGAATGCTAAAGAATAACAAGGTTATTCTTCTAGTGGTGTCGGTGATTGTTGAGAAGACATTCGTGTGAAGAACAAGAGGAATTTCAAGAAGTTTGAGAATCTACGAAAGTAAGAATCGTTTATCTCTTTTGTTTCTCCTTTATAATGCATGCTTACTATGATATTTATCCTCTTCTATTTTGTTTTAGTTTGCTGCATTTTGTTTCTTTAAAATCGAATTTCAAAATACAAGGCATTCGCACGCTTCCACTCGGGATTCGATCCCTACATTAAGGATATAGCTTTCATCCTTTTGAGAAGAATAGGTACCTAAAGATTTAATCTTTAAGGAAGATATTTTTTGCTATATTAGTCCTATTATTCCCAATCCATTGCTCTCTGATGTGAATATACGTGAAGATGTTTTAGAGTTGAATGCTTGTGTCAATAATGAATCAATTGTGGAAAAGGTCGGTGTTGATTTTGTTATTAATAAAATTGTTTCAGATTTGGGCATCGAAACTTTAGGCTCTAAAGGGCTTAAAGAAGTTAGTATATCTAATATTCATACTACTTATCATGTTGATGCTGAAGATGTTGTTGATCCTATTGTTCTCAGTGTTGGCAATGTCATTAGGAATACATCCTCTAATGATACGTTGTCATCTCAACCCCCTTCTACTAACTGATTTTCTTCATGATAAAAGAGGGAGAATGGGTAGATTGCGATCGTGAGATCGGAGATCATGACATGTTTCTGTTTTGGTTTGTTTGGTATGGGTTGTTGTGGTTTTGGTTGGCAGATAATATTTTCCTTATTTATCTCATCGATTTTTTTTTCTCTAGCTTTATGGGTGGTTTTTTTGTTCTGATTTTCTTTCCTTATTTGGTTGTAGATTTGCTGAGGTGATTCTTTTTTATTTTGTTCTTGTTGTGTCTACGATATTCCTTCCTTTTGTGGGTTGAATTTAAAGGCATTATTGTTTTTTGTGTTAGGGTAAGCAGCATATTGTTGTGCAAGTTGTTCTACAAAAGTTTATGTGAAAGAGACACTCTCTAAAGGTGTTCGTAAGCATTCTCGATCTCGGTGTTACTTATGTTGGTGTTAATCTACTTCACGGTATCTTGTGCCTATCATCGTCCAGGGCATTCCTCAACTAGTTGATGGGATATTTTTCCTACCGATGATATTATTATCTTGGATAGAGCTCTCTCTATTTCTCCTTATGTTGGCTATTGTGTTAAGCAGGGCAAGTTGTTCAAGACTCTGAACATGTGTTGGATGATACGCACTCTGATGGCTACATTGGTAGCTTTGTTGATGGGGCAGTGGTTTTGTGCTTTCATATTACTCTTACTTGTTGTTGGTTGGTTCGTGTCTCTATTGTCATGATTGTTTTTGTAAGCCAAACAAAAAGGGGAGAATAAGTTTGGTTCAGCACCATTCTGATGGTTTGTGGTTATGTGTGTGTTGCTCTAGTCTTGTTGGTTTGCTTCCGCTATTGTGCCTTAATAATTGGCTTGTTTTGGCTTAAAAAATAGCCTAAGGGGTAGATTGTTATTGCAGTGTGATTGGTTGATATTATCATAAGACTGCAGTGTGGTTGGTTGCTTTTATTACAAGCAAAACTCGAGCAACATGTTGTGCAACATGTCAAAGACATTGTTATTAACATTATTACATGTATGGCAGCAGATTCATCAGAATATTTTTTCCTTATTTGCTTGCGTTGATTTGCAAATTTCTGTGGTTGCTTTCCTTACTCTCCAGTACATAATATTTATTCACTCCTAAAAGATATTCTCATAGCTAGCCTTATTTATGTTGTACTCTTATTCAATTTTAGAGTTAGCCGTCTTATTAGACAAGTGTATATCGAGAGTTTTGAGCTTAGGGTTTGTCTAATCCTTAACCTCCTTGTATTATGGTTGAAAATCCTTGTATTTGTCGTTGAATTTTTGGTTTGACAACCATTGTAGAACTTGGGACGAGTTTGATTTGATATTATATTTAGGGGGAGCCTAAGTACATTGAAGATAATGAAAACTCATATGTAGGGAGAATCTAAATTTGATGAATGTGAGGGGATCTCACTCTTAGAGGGAGTCTAAGTATGTTATATTAAGAGAATCTCATATAAAGCTTGGAGAAGCTTCTTTGTGGAAGTGAGGGAGCTCAAACTTAGGGGGACCCTAAGTTGAAATTGAAGAGATAGTTGTAAGTGAGTCACTGAAGAGGGAGTCTATCAAATAAGTACTTTCATTATAATTTCTAAACTTTTTATATAGTGAAGTTTCGTTCCAACAGACATACAACCCCATAGACATAGGTAAATTTACACCAGATGGGATTATCAATCTCTGTGCCTTTATATTTCTGTTTGTTTTTGTGTTGCCCACTTGTCATACGTATTGTCTGTGACGTTGTGCTTGACATTGTATCTTGTATTAGATCCACCCTATTTTTTTCAATTACTATTTAACTTATGCAATTTAGTTGATTTTGTTGTTAATTCTATTCATCGGTTTCAAGTGCTTAAATTTAATATTAAATTTATCAAAAAAATAATAATTTTTGAAGCAACTCTATTTACCCTGTAGCGTTGTCATGCAATCCTTCAAACAAGACATAGAAATCAATAGATAGAAGTATTGTTTACATATTTAATTTTTCAAAACAAAAAACAAATAACTAAAGATCATTTGGTAACCATTTAGTTTTTTGTTTTTGTAGACACTATTTTCATCTCCAAATTTCTTATTTGTTATCTATTATACAAATCATTGTAAAAATAATAATAAAGCGAGATTGAGAGAGCGAGATGTTCAGAGAGCGCGAGATTGTGAGAGAGAGCGAGATTGAGAGAGTATTTGGTATCCATTTTTGTTACAAGTATGAAGATTGAGAGAGTATGAAGTTATTGTTTTTTGTTACAAGTATGAAGATTGAGAGAGTATGAATATTGCATATTTTAATACTCCGCTTGTTATTGTTTTTTTTTTTTTTTTTACAAGTGAAGTATGAAGTATGAAAAGTAGAAGTATGTTAAAAGTATAAAAGTATGAAGTATGTTACAAGTATTTGAACGTATGAAAAATTATCAATTGTATTTATACTAACTGATTAGGGGTGTTTGTGTCTCGGTCTATGGCTTTGCGCACGTCCGCATGTTGGTAAGTGGTTCAGTACAATTTTGGCCGTTGTGCCCATAATTTCCACACCAACCACATTTCATTTGTCTGCGAAATTCTCCTCTTGATGGTATTTTTCTCACTCTCCGTCGCCCGGCTTGTGGCACAAACTTCGGAGGAAGGATAATCTTTTCGACGTATCCATAAGGTTCTTTCCATTCAGATATGTGGCCAAATGGATTTATAGGCTCCGCATACGCAGTCATTAGAGAGTCTACTGTATAAAATTGACTGCAAAGACTGTGGATGGGTATATCTCTTTCCTTGGCAGCAACAATTGCATGGGAACACGGGATACCAAGTGAGTCAAATTCCTTACATGTGCATTCCTTCGTGTGAAGATTGACAACACCATTCAATCGATTATCTCGCACGTGTACCTGATAACAATCAATAGGCTCCACCCGATATCGTCTGCCCTTATCGGCTTCACTTGCCAATCAGGTTTCACAGTAGTCAGAGTGCAATATCGTTCGAGATGTCCAGTAATTCCTCTGTTTCTAGAACCACGATTGAAGCATTCCTCTAACATGTTCAATCAAGCATACTATGGGCATTAGTCGATACTCTTTAGTTAAGGAATTGAAACACTCTACACTGTTGGATGTCATGTTATCATATCTTCGTTCTATTTGTAAACCCGTGCCCACCTTTGAAGACCGATGTCTTCCAAATATTTCGTGACAGTACCGTCTCTAAAACTGCAGAGTTCGTCCCATTTTGTTTGGAACTCTATCATGCGAAATGCCCTTGTTGCATCTCTAAATATCCCAATAATCGTGTTATCCTTAAAGTTTGTAACCAGATTTTGTTCTATATGCCATGTGCACAATCCATGAAATGTTGTGGGAAAAAATGCACGAATAGCATTACTGATAGATACCATCCGATCAGACACAAACACCAGATTATCGGGTTCTCCGATACTTCATTTCAAGTTTGACATAAACCATTTCCATGATCAATCGGTTTCATTGTCCACTATTGCATATGCTAGTGGGTATAATTGATTGTTCTTGTCCATAGAAACCGCAACCAACATGGTGCCTTTATATTTTCCTTTCAAGTGCGACCCATCAGCAATAATACAAGGTCGAAAGCTTGCAAAACCTCTAATACAAGGCCCTAATGCCATAAACATATACTTGAAATGCACCTCATCTTCAAGTTCGATCTCAAAGACTGTACCCGGATTCTCTATTTTTAGCTCTTCTCCATAAGCATGTAGTATGAAGTATGAGCATTCTAGAGTACCTCTAGTAAGATCATACGCGGCTTCCCTTGCATGCCACGTTTTATCATAACTTATGTTCACGCCATAATCTCTCCTCATATCCTCAACGATATGACAAGATTTATAAATACGTCCTATGCCCATGAACTTATCTTTGATGAGTTGACCAACAACTGTAGCAGTTACTTGTCTATGGTCGCGATTCAAAATTCCTATGGAACATGTGTGCGAACTGCAATGCTTTGTGATCTTGAATATGTCAGACCCTTCCATTTTGACTGCACGAAGGCTCTACTTACATGTCTCCCCAATGCATTTGACAGTGAATAGAGATTTAGTTGATTTCCTGACCTTAAATTCAAAATTTCTGTTGATAGACAGAATAGATAATCTCATTTCAAGTCCTTTTTGCTCAAAAATAATTGACCAACTTCAACGTCCTCAATCCCAGATGAAAAGGTACCAGGCATAATCAACTCTGTCTTATGACTTGAAGACACAGATGGTGGAACCACTGAAGCTGTTGTAGAACGACACACATCTCCATGATCACGATCCATTTCATTCAATCTTGTTGGTTGCTCATTTACATCCACATCCACTGAAGGACCATAATCCATATAATCGAATGTTGATGGTACAATGTTGGTAGACAATGGAATATCATCCTCTTTCCGACGAAACTGATATGATTCCTCGTATTGTCTGTCCACAGCCGTATCATCATAACTCACATTTCCAAACCTCATTCCAACCCTTTCGTCCTGTTTAGACTTCAACGTTACAGCTATCCGAAGTCTACTAAGCTCTTCTCGCAAAAGAAGGAAGTGAACATCATCATCATCCATTATGCATTGTGGAGGGGCTTCAAATTCAATATTATATTTAACTTTCAGGATAAAATCAAACTCTGAAGAACTGACTTTTGTAGCCCTGTAAATGCGAGATTTAAGTTCTTCATAATTCAATGTAGGGGGCACAACAATTCCTTTCAACTGTCCCCCAATATACGAACTTTCATTCTCATCCCAATCACCTCCAAATCGAATAAATACAATTTTCGGTCATCTTACAAAGCAAGAGAACATTTTTCATTAAGTTGTACAGGCAACTGAAGTGTACTCTCGCTCTCTCTCAAAATCTCGCTCTCTCTCAAAATCTCGCTCTCGCTCTCTCAATCTCGCTCTCTCTCAAAATCTTACTCTCTCAAAATCTCGCTCTCTCTCAAAATCTCGTTCTCTCTCGTAATCTCGCTCTCTCTCTTACTCTTCCGTAATTCTTACTCTCTCCCAATACAAAATTTCATAATGCTACCTTTCTAGAAATAACACATAAAAAATAATTAAACAGACTCAAAATAATTCACCTTTATGAAAAAGTTGTTCCTTTCTGAGAAAGCCTCGTCTTGAAAATCCCCGTTCGAAAAATCTTCGTTCAACAAAACACCGTCGAAAACCAGAGAAGTAATCACCTTTGAAATGAAGTTTAGAGTTTAAAGAAATCAGTATTGTATTGTGTTTAGGTATTATTGATTTGATTTGAAGCTTTCGTCGTGATATTTTGTCAAATCAACAATATATTGACGAGCAATCACATCAAACCAGAGAATTTCAAGCGAGAGCGAGAGCGAAATTTACCTCGTGAGGCCGATGTAAAGGCAATTTACGTAATTTGGTATGGCGATGATGTCATTAAAAGGTCAATTGACATCATTTTCTAAAAATTGGTCATTTGACATTTTGGACCTAGTTTTTGAGTCATCCGTACAAATTTTCCCCAATCAATTTGTGATTCATATTGAGTTCAACAAATTCCATCCTAAAAAACAATCTAAGGCATTTCTTGCTTCAACTTTTTTAAGCTTATTCTTTATGATAAAGAAGAACACACACCCATGAAATGGAAGAACAAACAAAATCATTTACATTCAAAATCTTCACAAAGTACAAACCCCATCCAATACTCCTTCAACTATTCAGAGCATCTCAAAAACACACTGATGGTATAAAATTCACAACATTCAACCATTTCAAGAACTAACTATACAATTTCTTCATCTTTAAAAATAAATGTTCATTTCCAAAACCAATCTTTCTTCCAACTTCTAATACCAATAATTTTACCTTCAACTGTTCTTGTTGAAGCTGAAATCCTCCCCTTCCGGCCACCAACACGGCCGAGGAAATGTCATTCCACGACGCGATGCGATTTCCAATAAGCTCATATTTGCTAATTTCTTGTCTTCTTCACTTTCTTCTTGTGAGAGAATCTTTAAGATTTTCATAACAATGGAAGAGGGCGTCCCAGATTCACCAAAGGAAGTTGCATCATCCGTCTTCTTCGAATTTGATCCATTCATTGTTAATGGCAGAACGTGCCTCCATGGATCGCGATTCAACGCTCCTTCCAAGTAGCTCTGTCCTTCAGGTTGGGAATTTTCGACTTCCTTCTCTGAAAATTTTTCTTTGTTCTTGTTACAATGAGTTTCTTCGCCATTGGAGATCCTTCCATCGCCTATTTTGCTGGATTCTTCACCGACTGGTACGGATTCCGGTTTCGATTCTCTACCGGATTCGAGATCGACAAGTAATTTCAACCTCTTCGATGCCAATTCCGCCTCTCCACCAGCATCAGACTCTGAAACCTTTCTTCTACCAACACCGATCATTTCAATTTCCGCAGATTGTTGTGTCGATTGAACTTCCAAACGAAACCCTAGGCCATTATTCTTCCCCAAATCGACTACAGTAGCAATATCGCACACACATCCGCCTTCAACTGCCGCCGCCGCTGCCGCATATTGAAAAGAAAGATCGTCTACAGCCATGGGATGCTGTCCGCCGGACTGTTCCGGTGGAGGCTGGTAGGAATCACGAGAGGTAGTTCGTTCTCTCTGTTCCAAACTCTCCGGTAGAGAAGCCATGGAATTATCAGTGCGTTCAAGGTGAAGGATTTGGGAGGCGGAAATACCAGAGGCATTGACGGATTCGGGGTCGCCGGCGAAAGAGCAGTGACGTAAAATATCCTCTTGGGAGTCAGAAACGATGCAGAGTTTGGTGAGTGAATCGAAGGGATCGTCGCCATTGGCGTCCATGGAAAGAAGCTAAGCAAAACCAAATGAAAGGAGACGCTATTCTTCCAGGACGATCGTCGAGATTCACTGAGAAAACAATTTCATCTTCATCCACCCTACAAAATTTGTTCTTAGGTTTTTAATTGTCCGTTTTGAACCAAGTTAATATTTCTCCGATAAAATCCACTTTTAGTTTTGGTTCCCAACTTCTTTAAAGATACATTTTAATTCCCAAATAATTTTATATGATCTCGACTTAATTTAAATTAATAAAATGTTGATTGGACCGATGAGACGACATGACAAGCTACTCATTTAACAACTCAGCAAAATTATTTGGTTTATTGACAAACAATTTAAAATTTTTTATTTTTCAAAAATAAACTATTAAAAAAAATATAAAATGATTGATTAATCGCAAGAGTAATTCTGTAACTCATGACTTAGCTCATCATGTTCAAAAATTTCGTTTTTTGACTATCTAACTCGAAAACCACCCTTCATGATTGCTTGGTGATTTGTTGGTTCTTTAAATTATTTCATTTTCGTCTTTCTATTATGCTAAAAAAATAAATAATAATGATAATAATAAACTAACATAATTAGAATGTTAAATGTTCAAATCAAATCTTTCTAAGGTAAATATTTGTTCATGAAGTTTAAAAGATGGGGTCTTAAGAGGATATTATTTTCAACCTAAATTGAAGTTTGGAATTCAATGGAATAGTACTTTTTAAGATTTGATTTCTTAAGTAGTGTTAAATATAAGAAAACAACGCACATATTGAAATAACATTAATATGATGACATGATTCCAATGTTTACTAAAAAGAAAGACAATATAGATATATGAGAAGAAGGTTAGTCCATCATTGATAGATTTTTACCAACGATATGATCTATCACAAAAAGACTCCTACTAGTTTTATGATCAATCACTGACAGATTATCTAAATTTTACTATATCTACAATTATTTTTGCATTATACTATATCTATAATAATTTGGATTTGATTATTATATTTATAACTGTCATATTAATTAATTAAGAAAACTAATGAATTAAGCTAAATAAATAAACGTAAAAGTTTTAAATATAATAAAAATATTTATGTGTTCCATGTTCACTTAAATTTATAAAGTATTCGATGTTAAATCTTATTCCTTTAATTCTATTAACCACAGCAATATGAGCTCAATCCAACTATAGCTCGTTAAGTAAAGACATCAATTATCAGACTTTTTAGATCCAACCCAATTGTTCAAGTTATAATTTTTTTCAACACAAATAACCCTTATTAAAAAATGAACTCAACCCAAGCCTTATAAAATATTTGGATTGGGTTAGTTCAGGTTAATCGGATCATTTATTTAAAATTTTGTTCTAAAAAAAACAAAATGTAAATATGTAAAAATATAATTTAATTATTTTCATATATTGAATTGAGATTAATAACTCAATTTCAATTTATATAATGAAAATTTTCTTTCTAGAGTGCAAAGAAACTACTTTTAAGAGTTGTTGAAGAATAAATTATTCAAAAATATTGGAATTAAATAAAATTAAAATCAATATATGTATAAATAATTGTGTTATAAGTAATAAAAAAATATTTTTTAAAGTTAATAATAAATTCGGGTTGGTTCGGGTTATATTAGATAAATCCATGAACCAACCCAACTCCTAAAATTTTCATTTATTTGAATCCAATCCGACCCAAATGAGTTGATAATCCAATCCAAACGGGTTGATCGATTTTTTCAAATCATCGGATTTTTTGAACACCTCTAATACAAAATTCTTGATCTCCCACTTCAAGTAGAAAGAAAAAAAATTGCAATAAAAAACAAAAGCTATTTAATTATACAAAAGCTAAATATAATTATGAAATGGACTAATATTTTGGTTTACCATTTTTTAGTTGGGTTTTAAATTGCAAGTCCTTCGTATTTCACTAATTACTACCACTAATAACTCGTGTTAAGTTTAAGAAAATGACACAAGTCTAGCATAAATTAACATAGCATTAAACATAATTCCAAATTTCAGACGTCTAATAATAATAATAATAAAGACCATACTGGTCGATTAATTAAATGAATTAAAGTTTATACATTTAAAGATAAACGTCAAAAATTTAAGTATACAATCGACAACATTTGACACAAACATAAAAGTACGAGATTAAAAGAATTGTCAAAATAACACTGAATAACATATGCTGGGTTTCTTTTTAATTAAACAATAAAATAATATTGATGGTGTCACCATATGTTCTAAATGAAGAATAAAAATTATAGAGTATAATTAAAAATCTTAAAATGCTCTGCCAATTACATAATCCTACATGTTAATACTAGATTCTCCAGAAAAATGACCATAGAAATCAGTTTAAAAAATGTTTAAGAACCTTATAACAAAACCATTACACAATAGCAAAGCCAGTTGCAGATTGAACTGAAAAAAGAAAGGGAAAAAAATACAAACAAAATGAAGAACAAATCATTTCTTACTCTTTTTGTCTTTCCCACATACAAGAAGTGAACCAAAACCAAAGAACTTTGGAGGAACATTCAACACAGGGCCAATGTAATGATAATTTCCATAAACCCCACCTGGATTCTTGCACATCTGAGTCCTTAGAATTGTTGGATATTGATTTAACAATGACGGCGGTAACGACGGCGACGATGACTTCTTCATTGATGATGAGTTCTGTTTCTGGGGAATTTGCTTTTGTGAATCTTTAAACTTTTTGGACTTTGAATTTGAAACTGACCCAGTTGAATTACTTCGTGATAAAAGTGGAATTGGGCAAAGAGAAATTCTTCTACTTTCAAAGTTGTTGAGACTGTTACTTCTTTTGAATCCCCAAAAGGATTTGGACTCTGAAACTCTCTGTTCTAACTGATGATCTGAAGAAGAAGAAGAAGAAGAAGAAGATGAATTCACCAATGTGATTTGCTTTGAATTCTGTGTGGGAGGAGGAAGAGGAGGGAGTGAAAGTGAAGGATGAGATTGTTTGTGAGATTGAATTTTGATGGGAAGAATGATTCCATTGCTAAACAGTTCATCAGCACAAGAAGATTCATCTTCAATACTGATGTTGAACTCAAAGTCTAGATTTGAATCCAACAATGATACGTCTCGCCGCCTGTATTCGACGTGCTGATCGATAGGTAGGCTACCGTCGCCAACAAGATTATACGAAAACGATATTCTCGGCGAGGATATTTCCGAGCACATGGTGTTCGCTTTCCACCACCCCGGCTTCCAAGTTTGAAACTTTTGGAGGAATGGGGAGGTTGTAGAAGTCAAGAAGGAGGAGGATGAGAAAAAGGCTTGAGAATTGAGAAAATAGGTGAGGAGGACTAGCTAAGAAAGTCAAAAAAAGAGAAGGGGTATATAAATAAAATAATGGGACTAAAAAGAAGACAAAGAAAGATCTGTCTTTCACATGTTTCAAGGAAGATAAAAATGGAGTCCAAAAAACCCCAAGAATCAGGGCCTCAATGTTCTAATATTACATAGTAAATGAAGATGGAATCTGCTAATTTGTCAGTGAAAAGAGGAAACTCAAAAGTGAGACAAGAATTGCTCAAATCAGTCAAGAATATAAGGGAAATCTTGTTGTTTTCTACAGCTTTGAAGGTTCAAACTGACAAATTTCAAAATCAAACATAAATTGAGAAAGGATAAGGAACTAGCTTCAAGATATGGCATCAAAGAGAAGAAAATGTAGAAAAAAGGAAGAACCCAAGTGAGAAAATGCAGAAAGAAAATGATAGAAGAGTAAGAAATAAGGGAAATAGATTCAAGAATTTGGTCATTTTAAAAGAAGAAAGTGATGGTAAGTAAATGGAAATTGCTAGAGGTAGAGTTTTATATTGTATTGGAGACCAAATTCCAGCATTTGCCAATTGTACTTACAAATTACAAGACAGTAATGTAAAGCCTGTCCACATGTTTAGAAAAAAAAACAGTAGAAAAAGTTGTTTTTATTAGAGTGATTTTAAAAGGGTCAAAATCATGTTCAAAATCTCACCAAAACACGCATTTAATCACTCAAAGTCAATTCAATATTTAATTTTACACTTTTAAACATAATTTTCATATTGTTAAAAAGGGGTAGTTGCAAATATAGCAATCTTGCTTAAAGTATTAGTAGTTTATAGAACGATGCAAAATAATTTGCAAATATAGCAAATGTTAGATCCATCTCTCAGAGTTTATCAGTGTTAGACTATATCGTTTATAAGAGTCTACTATCACTCATAAATGTTTGCTATATTTTCAATGCTTATAAAATATTGCTTTACACTTAATTATTATGCTTTAAAGTGCTACTCATTGCAATCACTCTATTAAAATTGATTTTAAATGATTAAAAGCATTTTCAAAGTGATTTTAATAATTTTATAATCACTTCCAAACATACTTTTAATTAACTTTTTTTATTTTCCTGAATTTGTAAACATTAGGTGGCTTGTTTCAACGTTATTATTATTATTATTTTCATTATCAAAGGTTGAAAGAAATTACCATGTTGAATCAGCAGAAAGAAACTTGTGAACAACTCCAAGCTAATTTCTCTCATAATGGAGCAAAAAGAAAAAGAACCATAATGTATCTAAATTTCTAATAGAAAAAGTATTAGATTGGTCATAGATTAAATAAATAAAGATTACTTGTAAAAGTAAAACTAGTGGATTATTGGTCCTATTTAAATGCAACAATCTACTATTTTTAGATGTAACAAACCACCTCTTTCCACCAACTTATAAAGAATGTGGCCTTTTCAAAGAGTTGAACATTTCCTTCTTAGATAAAAAAATGTGTACTTTAAGGAAGAAACTTCACAAGGCTAATAATTTTGGAAAAAGAAGAGCAGTTGGGGATTTACTACACAAACTTGCTTCCAAATTTCCTAGGTGTTGTTCCATGTTTGATTAATGAGAAGAGCCTCTTCTACATCGTTTTCGAACGAGTAATTTATTTGAATCGTACGTAAAATCGTCTCATTCTTTCAAGTTGTAACAAAACTAATGTGTTGGGAAAAGACAACCCAGCTAGCAGAGGGTGTAAAGATATCCTATCAATGTGAGAATTTATTTTTTCTTGTTACACCTTAGTTTTATAATGAAAATGATTGTTCTCTTGTTTTTTTTTTTTTTTCCATACTTTCTTAAATACCAATTTTACATATAGTTTATTTGAGGTAGAAGTAAGTAAATCCCTTGTGATTAGCACTATCATCTTTTGTAAGTTGACTTTTTCATAGTTGAATTTTATTTAAGCCACGTTTATCGAATCTTAATGAAAATTGGAGTGATCGTAATAAAATTTTATTGATGGATCAATTGTAATAAACCTAAATCGCAAATGTAACTAAATTGTGATTGTGTTTACTTAAAATTATGAATTTTTTCACATTTAGTATTACCGTCACCGTTACTTTTGATTGTCAAACAGTAACGATAATAGCAAATGAGACAAAATTCATAATTTTTCTTCTAGAACAGTATCAATAACTGGTAGTGGTAATGGTAACAATACGACGTAATTTTCAAATGCAATTGGATTGAGCACGCTTCGCTCGTTATGGATGCACAACTTAAGTAAACAACACCAAATGTAATCACGGCTCACTTTTCATATTATCATTGATTTGTAATCTTTTTTCATTGGGGTAAACGTGGTCTTAGCTCATGAGGAAGCTGTCCCACATGATTTATTCAAAATTGCACCTTGCACTTGGTTTCTTTGGTCAGTTGTGACACTTTTTTTATATTGGGTATTGTTTGAACAAGCTGTAAATAAATAAAATATGTCAATGATCTTAGCAAGATCTCTTGAATTTCCAGTTATATACACATTTTCAAAGGTTGGATTTCGCCATATTTCATGAGTTCTTTTACTATTATTTCAGTCTCCACTAGAATATGCTTAATTGAGACAAAAGCTACAGCATGAGAACATGATAAAATGGAGAATGCTTTAAGTCAAGCCAACATTCACTTTTTCCCCTTTTTTCCATTAGGATTTTTTCTCTCTATTTCCTTTTTCCAAAAGCATACAAATCTTTTCAATTCCATGTCAAAAAGCTCTCCAATATTGACTACTCATATATACTTAAAAAAGAGTTGTTCTTTGTTATACACTGTTAAGAATCACCGATATAGATACGACACGAAAGGAATACGGCAATGCGTCTTTTTTTTTTAAAATCTAGGATATGACACGGTGAGGATACATTTATTAAAATACACATTTTTATACCAAAAGAAAATTTAAAGTCAATGGGTTGATGCATTTACATGCTTAAAAAGCTTAGTTTGATGTATTTCACACTCAAATTTATTATTATTGACATACATGCGGCTTTTTAATCTATTCAACAAGTTTTCTATACTTGTCTAACACATTTGTTGCACTAACAAGTATCTAACACAGACGCGCTTGCCAAACTAAAGTGTCTGTGTTCCTTAAATTATACAAATGCAGCATGGAAATTGGTTTTAAAGTAAGAAACAATGTTGAGTTGAGTGAGTTGGAGAATGATGGGAAGTAGGGTCCAGTAACTTGTCATTTGAGCAATCTTGGTTGAGAGGGACCAAGAGGGGAAAAAAGGGAAAAAGAGGTAAAGGACAAAAAAGTCCTCAGCTGCAACACTGTAACCCATCAGCCAATGGCAATCCGCATCTTGTGTTGTCTAGTTATAGAGAATAAGAGGATGGGTAGAAAGCAATGATGCAGTGGACATGAACATGAAGAACAGAAAGTGAGAGAGAAAGAAACAAAACAAAACAAAGGTTGTGATCCTCATCAAAGTACTCTGTGATTGTGATTGAACCTTAACTGATGTGTTGGAAGTGTATTATTTTGGTGGTTAAACTGCCAATGGGAGACCCCTTTCAGGGAGGTTCTCTATATAACCCTTCATGTTGAATCATTCAAACCATGTTTGGTAGAGTACCATTTCCGACATGTCATGCCAGTTTGAATGTGGGAGGGAAGAAAGAGTCGTACAAGAAAAATACTTAAATGCATCCTGGACTCTACCTATCTTTGTGCAATCATAAATTGACACATGAAAATTCCTCTTCTTTTTTGAAATATTTTAATTCATTGTTTATGTGTGTGATGAGAGCAGAATGCATAAAGATGTGTATCTTGCGATACACTCAAGTATTGCTCATTGTACAACAACCAAAGAAGTAAGATTTGTCGAAATTTAACATCCCCTGAGGGGGAGAGAGAGTTGAAATGAAGAAGAAACCTGTCTTGTGGGGTTGGATTGAAGAACAGAACAAGGCCAATGTGGTTTGGAATTACTGTCATCCATTGTTCTTACAAATTGTCAAGGATTGGAAGTTAGTGGTCGATATCAAACCATATATGCTGTTTATTCATTAAGTTCGATCAATGATTTGAAAATTAAATTGCAATTGCAATTTTAAAAGATGATTTAAGGGCTGTTTTGAACTCTTTTTTATTATTATTTGAAGACCTTTAAAGGGTTAGCCCAACTAATTCCTGATCCACCAAAACTTTATGCACAACATAGTGTGCATCTCAACGTCCCGATCTTTAGCCTTCGTAACAAAGAAAGAGACTTCAAATATATCGACGACAATATCATTCCAATCAGATTTAACAAAAATATTTGAAATATGGATTGAGGAAATACGATCAAGACCCGAGCAAATCACCATCATTTTGAGAAGCTTCACCTCGAAGGACAAACTTACAACTAGCTACATGAACATGTCTTAAGTGTTTTGAACAACTTTCCAAGTGTTTTTAATTAAATCATTCCAAACAAGTCCTTAATTTAGGTAAATCCCTCGGTGCAAAAAAAAATTAAAAGCAAAACTAGTTAAAAGGACATGTAAGTTGATTCAAAGTTGATGGTTGAATTGAGAATATTGTATACATGCATAGACTTGCTACCTAGAAATGCCGCAACTTTTTTATTTTAAATTATCGACAAAAATAGAAAAAGGCATCTTAGGCACGAATGATATAAGCTAAAACACACACACACAAATTAATATCCGACATATCAAAACGAACCGATATATCTATCCACAATTCGCAATCAATTGACATGAGTAATTTCCTCAACATAGGATTCTTGAGCCATTTTGTAATGTATAGAATTCCTCGCTAATATAACGCAATCATGTCTGTACAAGAAACACTCATTTTGAAGTGTTTGTTTGGATGGAAACTCTTCTTTCAGTATGGCAAAATTACTTGGTGCACGGAAGCTCAAGCTAGAAGAAGATTGACCATCATTACCTCTGGAGCAAAGCTTATGTATGAACAAAGTTAAAGGAGCTTGCCTCTATTGATAGAACTTTAAAATCTGTACGAACAATTAGGAGTGTTCCAATGACACAAAAATACTGGTTTGAAATTCAATGGTTGTGATCATCGAAGATCAATGACATCAAATTTCAAATTGGGGTCCAAGTATATATCTGTACAGGTTTTGTAAATGGGTCCGCCATCAGGAGGCTGACCGTGCGAGTGAAAGCCACGTTGTTGGCATTGCCGAATTATGGACATGCCACCCGGGGTTGTCAACCGGAAAATGCCATGGTTTCTGTTCATGTCAGGGAGGAGATTCTTAGAAAGATGATGTTAAAGATTGTTCCAAGAGAATGATTTTAATGAAATCCAAGCAATCTAGATAAAGATTTTGTTTTAAGATCATACCTTGCACTGTCCTTGGGAGCCATCACAATTGCAACAGCTTCTGGCAACATTACCTGGAGATTGAGGATCTACATTAGCTTCCAAAACAAAAGCGCAAAAAAATGTGTACCTCCAGGTGGTTTGACGATAATTGAACTGAAATATCCCAGCGCATACAAACTCTTTTTTTCCTTCTTCTTTTTTTTCCTTTTTTTCGGTGTGGGGGGGAAGAAACAAATATCATATATGGAAGAAAAGACCATACAGGAGAAAGGAGATGAGGGATCCCGGAATAAATTAGTATACTGATAATTCATGCAACAGGGAAGTATAGTTTATCAAGTATCCAACACGTCAACTTTTTTCTTGCAAGAAAATGAGATACCTGATATGAGTAATGTGTGTGAACATCAACCGAAGACATGAAGCATGACTGTGAAGGATGCGTCTGAAATAACACGAGGAAAAATGAAACAAGATGTATAATAGCTTAAAATATCATAAATTCATAACTCACGCACCTATGATCAAATATTAAGACATTGAAAACAGACTTTAAATTAGCATTGAAAATAATATACATCTCAGAAATAAACAGTAACCCATGTACAAACTGTCGAGTGGCCATTCCTAACTAAGCATGATTTCAATTTGAAACTCCAACTCTTTATTTTGCCTAAAATTATTCACTTGAGAGTGGAAATTCATTAGCAAATTATGTATAATACTCGAAACATTTGCCGGCATTTCTGCCCCTTTTGAAAGGAATCTTGGTTTTCTATCTCAAAATTCCACAAAAAAATCAAGGAGAGATCGTTCTTCAAGGTCAGAATGGAGATTCCACTAGATTTTGGGAAGATAATTGGAAATATTAGTCTCCTTAGTCCCTCTAATATCCAGACTCGGTGTTCTTGCAGACAATAAAGTGGGAAGCAATTGTTGGAATTCAGAATGTACTTCTACTTCCTAGGTTTCAAGGGTTGAATTCTTTTCTCCCTCCCATTTAACCAATTAGATGTCCAGGACGTTGATGAGTTCCTGCCTCTGGAGTTGGGAGGAGTGGATATGGTATTGGGAATGCAGTGGCTACATATATTGGAGGTGACTGAAGTTGATTGGCAAACGTTAACCATGAAATTTACGAAGGAGGGAAGATTGATGGTTTTGAAGGGAGACCCAAGCTTGAGAAAGATGCAGATTAGCCTGAAGAGGATGATGAAGACTTGGAAAGGGGAAGACCAAGGATTTCTGATAGAGTGTCGTGGTTTAGAGAGAGTTGAAACTCTGGAAGCATTCTATGGTATTGAAGATTTTTTTAATCCGAAGG
Organism: Benincasa hispida; assembly: GCF_009727055.1. NCBI lineage: Eukaryota > Viridiplantae > Streptophyta > Magnoliopsida > Cucurbitales > Cucurbitaceae > Benincasa > Benincasa hispida. The sequence continues at coordinate 38,323,487 of NC_052356.1, read as the reverse complement.
AAGCACCGACTGAAGTCAATTTTAGGTAGGATAATGTCTTTGATTGGCCAGGGGATTTACCTCAAAGGAGGGAAGTAGAGCATCATATTCATCTGAAAACAGGGGGTTCTCCCGTGAATGTGAGACCATATCGTATGCACATCTCATCAGAACAGTGAAATAGAAAAGCTGGTTGCTGAAATGTTAGCTTCAGGGATTATTCAACCCAGTACCAGCCCTTACTCTAGTCCAATTTTATTGGTCAAAAAGAAGGATGGAGGGTGGAGATTTTGTGTCGACTACCGAGCCTTGAATAGTGGAACAGTGTGACTATTCCGGATAAGTTTTCGATACCAGTTGTTGAAGAGCTATTTGATGAGGTGAATGGGGCAAAGTGATTCTCTATAATTGACCTAAAATCAGGTTATCACCAGATTCGGATGAACCCAAGTGATGTAGAGAAGACGGCATTTCGCACGCACGAAGGACACTACGAATTTTTAGTCATGCCTTTCGGTTTGACTAATGCTCCCTCAACTTTCCAAGCGTTGATGAACCAGATATTTAAACCATATCTGAGAAAATTTGTGCTAGTCTTTTTCAATGACATATTGGTGTATAGTAAAGACTTGGAGTATGTGAAGCATCTTGATTGTGTATTAGTCATTCTACGTAATCACGAGTAATATGCTAATAGGAATAAATGCCAATTTATGAGAGGAAAGATTAAGTATTTGGGACATTTAATTTCCAGTATGGGGGTGGAGGCAGATCCGAGAAAAGTTAGAGTTATGTTTGAATGGCCAATGTCCACTTGCATCAAGGAGCTGAGGGGTTTTGTGGGACTCACAGAGTACTATAGATATTTTGTGCAGAACTATGGGAGTCTAGCAGCACCGTTAACACAATTGCTTAAAAAAGGAGCTTATGAGTGGTCTGAGGCTGCACAAGAGGCATTTGAGAAATTGAAGAATGCCATGGTAACGTTGCCTGATCTCTCTTTACCCGATTTCAATAAGCCCTTCGAGGTGAAAACCGATGCTTCTAGTTTTGGTTTGGGAGCGGTATTGATACAACAAAGGAGATCGATTGCTTACTTTAGCCATACTTTGTCTACCAGGGATCGCAACAAGCCATTTTATGAGAGGGAATTGATGGTTGTGGTTATGGCAGTTTAGCGGTGGCGTCCATATTTGTTGGTGCATAAGTTTGTGGTTATTACCAATCAACGCTCACTGAAGTATCTGTTGGAGCAGCGGGTGGTACAGCCTCAACATCAAAAATGGTTATCCAAGTTGCTTGGATATAATTTTGAAGTGATATACCGTCCAGAGGTGGAGAATAAAGCAGCTAACGCTTTGTCTAGGAGGCTGGAGGAGGTGGAACTAGCTAATTTGACAGTTCCTACGTTGTTGGATCTAGATGTGATCAAAGAGGAAGTGAAACATGATTCTAAGTTGCAAGCAGTGATACAACAACTACTCACCGATGAAGATAGTGTTCATCAGTTTTCGATACAGCAAGGTACGTCGAGGTTCAAGGGAAGAATTGTGCTTTCACTTTGATCCCTACTATTTTGCATATCTACCATGATACGATTGGGGGCACTCGGGTTTTTTGCGCACTTATAAGCGTTTAATAGGAGAATCGTATTGGGAGAGAATGAAGAGTGATATGAAAAAGTATGTAGAAGAGTGCTCTATTTGCCAGCGAAATAAGGCCATGGCTGTATCTCCAGCTGGGTTGTTGCCTCTAGCTATCCCCAATGCGATTTGGAAGGACATTTCAATGGATTTCATCAAAGGGTTGCCCAAATCACAGGATTATGATGCTATCCTGGTTGTGGTGGACCATTTGTCTAAATATAGTCATTTCATTGGGCTTAAACATCCTTTTTCAGCTAAGGTGGTAGCGGATGTGTTGTTAAAGAGGTAGTCCGTCTACATGGCTATCCTAGATCCATTGTCTCTAATCGAGACAATCTTTTTGAGTAATTTTTGGCAAGAATTGGGTTGGCAGGGACACAATTAAATCGAAGCACAACTTATCATCTACAATCAGATGGGCAAACCGAGGTTGTGAATAAGAGTGTGGAGGTCTATCTGCAATGTTTCTATGGGGATCGACCTAAGCAGTGGCATGCTTGGTTGCACTAAGCAGAATATTGGTACAATACCACGTTTCATATCTCCATTGGAATTACACCATTTCAAGTTGTGTATGGTCGACAACCTCCAACTTTGGTTTACTATGGAGAGCAAGCTACCTTTAATTCTAGTTTGGATCAGCAACTACAAGAAAGGGATGCAATGTTGCGTGTTTTGAAGGATCATTTGGCTGCTGCTCAAAGTCGAATGAAAAAGTTAGCTGATAGAAGGAGGGAGGTTGAATTTGCAATTGGGGACCAAGTTTATTTGAAGCTTCGTCCGTATCATCAAACTTTAGTGGCTAGTCGACGGAATGAGAAGTTGTCACCCTAATTATTTGGACCATATCAGATTGTGGATCGTGTAGGGACTTCGGCTTACCAATTATTGTTGCCTACGGGGGCAAACATTCATCTAGTGTTCCATGTCTCTAAGTTGAAGAAGGCGATGGGACCATAGTCAGAAGTTCAGTACGATATTCCATCATTTTCTGATAATATGGAATGGCTTACTAAACCAGAAGAGGTTTTTGGGTATCGCAAAAATCCTTCAACTGGGAAGTAATGTTAGGCCTCCAATTATACATACATATGTTAGAAAGAATAAGGGAGGGTAAAGAAGGGTGACTATGGGGACCACGACTGAGAATTAGTTAGTTAAGAGTGGGGTGGTTTATATTGGAAAAGGAGCATGTTAGTGGGAGGGGAATGTATTTTGTTGGAGAGAGGAACTCTCAATAGAGAGAGGAGGTTAGAGAGTGTTTGATCATTTGGAATCGTAGCTTGAGATTGTAGGGAGATTGTACTGTTCTTTGAGAATTAATAAACGATATCTTTCATCTTTCTTCTGCAACCCTACAACTTTAGATCTGACCTCCCTCCTTATGAAAAACAAATGGGAAAGGTAAACACACAAAGAAAACAATAATAATCCCTGTGCTTGGTGGCATCAGCACCAACAACAAAATAGGAGAGGAAAACCTACAATGGTTCAATATCCAAGGAGGAACCTTGAGCAAACAAGATAAAGAAAATCCAAATCATCTTTCAATTTTATGTTCTATTCCTAGCAGGTTTTGGTAACAATTCTGAACTGTTATCTCATAGGTCGTTTTGTCATCAGGTTAACATTGTTGTTTTTTTGGTTTTTTTTTTTTTTTTTTTGGTTAAGAAGGTTAAGAATGTCGTTATTTCTTCATTGTGTGGTCATCCTACCAGGGACAAAGCAGTCTTAAGTCCATATGGAGTAATGTAATCAAGGCCTCTTTTTGGATGTTTGATTAAAGAAAATTATCAAGGGATGGAGATAATTTTCTTGCAGAGTTAAATAAATTTCATTTTAATAACATAACACTCCTATGATCAATGATTGAACCATTTTTTTCGTTTACAATTTTTTTTTTGTAATCTCTGGCTTTAAGGTGGGAGGATACCTTATCTTCCTTTGACTATTTATCATCGCTACTTATTTCTATCAAAGATATACATAAATATAACAATAACAACATAATGACAATAATTAATAATAACTTTTAAAAAGTGTCAACAACTGGTCCTCATAACTCTTCTTTTTAATAGAATTTATTGGTAGCATTTGACGTATTTTTAATGAATATTAGTACACAACTCAAAGACTAACATGAAGGACTATCAACAAATGCCTAGAACCGCTACTAATATCCACACATATTGATAATAAAACTGAAGACCTTTGTAGTGAGAGATATAACATTAAATATTTTTGGCATGCAATTGTATTTTAGATCTGAAAACCGATAAGATAGACAGAAATGTTGTTTTTACAACATTTGTTATCATGGTTTACAGTCTATTTTTAAAATGTGTCGTGCTTGAATGGAAATAAATCTAAAGACTTCAACTTGAATATGAATTGCAATCATTGAAGAGATCAGGAAAAGTACTGCAAAATGATAACTAAAAATAATAAAACGATCAACTGTTGTAAGAAATCAGAATTCTTACATGAATCCACCCAAGTGGGAATAGAGAACGCTTATCCTGCACGTCAAATATCTCTTCTTCATTTGTTGCCTGACACTAATGATTAGATAATTAAAAGTTAATAGTTTATACTCATTCGATGAATGAAGTGTAAAGCAAACAGTGTTTAATAAACAATCATCACAGACATACAGTATTTGGTGTTGATTCCTGCTTTGGTACGATGAGAGCAGTGACATAAAATTTTCTGTTTTTCTGCAAAAAGGGAACAATTTGTTAAACTTTGATCTAGAGTTGCAAATAAACAGCCAATAATGCTAAAAATTGTAAACACGTGCAGGTGACAGAAATAGCAAAACATACAAGTGAACCGGCAAGAACACCACAGGTTTCTAAATTCTTGGAAGTATTTGACTTGGCTAGCCTCATGAAGCTCTCCATCATCGCGGTCGACTGCGAAAAGAGAAATTGCAAGGATGAAACACAATCTTAAACCTCCATCTAGATAAAATGGCCCCTAAATTTTCCAAATATTCAGCACAAAAATAATGACAATCTCATATGTATATAATTTAACACATAACAGGTATGACTTGCTATCTTTACAGCTGGTTCTCTTTTCATAATTCACCAGCTATACCAGAAAGAACTGAAAAATATAAGGCATATAAAATGAACCAAAAGCAAGGATCAGTAACTCACAATGTGCAATTCCATAGTAGCTTCTGGATGAACAAAACCATCTGACAATGAAGTGTCTTGTGCACATTCTGCCTCAGGAACTTGAGGTGACATTGCAGGAATCAAATCCTGTACTTCAGCAAGTACAGGTGGAGGAGAAGGCTGTCGCACAATTTCAATAGGGGCAGGCATTTCAACTTTTTCAAACGAGATCAAGGAATCTGTTCCCATTGCATTATTTATCTCGCGACCATTATTCTGGATGCAGATTGAGTCTATATCAGATCTTTCTTTTTCCAAGTTTCCAACATCTTTTTCTATTGTAAGTTTGGTTTCTATTGATTGTTGTAAGCTGTTTATATTGAACATGGAGGAAAAAGATGTTACATACAAAACAATAGAGGTAAAATCCTTTCTGTATGAAACAAAAATATCGTGACAATAAAGTTTTTAGAAATCAGAAGCATGGAGACAAGACAGAAAACTGTAAGAACTTAATTGTACATATAGACCTACTGGGTGATGACTTAAACAAATAGTAAAGATTCAATGTAGTTTAAGGTTACTAAAAGCTGGACCTTTTACAAAGTTGATTATAAGACAAACCTTGGAATGTCAAGGGGAGACAGATCTGAAATACGTGGATATTGGACCTGCATTGACGAGATCAATCAGTATGCTTCTGAGGAAACCCAGAAAAAATTAATTAGTATGAAAATACCCCTTTTTCAATGATAGGTGGTTGCCACTGCCCGTGAAGCCCATTGGGACCCAAAATAGAATGACGGGATAATGTTTCCTCCTTTGGGAGTGGAATACGAATAGATCTACAATGATACAAACATGTGGAATGAGGACAATAAAGATCCATATAGTATCAAGATCAACCATATTCGTTAACAGGATTAGAACAACGAACTTAAAGTAGCATTCAAAAGCACATTAATATTTGTGCAATATTTGCATAAATTAAGAAAAATGGTGCTACCTATTATAAGCTTATTTCACATTCAATAGAAGAATTATAATAAGAAATTGAAAACATCTAAACATGCATGAATAAGCTTACAATAGAAGAATTATCATTCATGGACCTGGAATATGAAAATTGTTGAGGTCCTGAACCTTGAAGAGCAATTTCTCTTGAAGCTGATCTACCAGCCTGTCAGAGAAGATAGCAAATAAAAACCAATTTTCTTTTATTTTCTAATGGAGCATGAATAACAGTATTACTTTGCAATGCTATCATAAAGGACATTGACCAAATTCGTGAAAGGGCATATACATTTAGGTCACAACACGATTATACCTTAGCCGTGCCATTATCAGTAAGATATTGCTTTCCACCAGAATGCCATTCTAATGAACCATTTTGATGCTGATTACCCCACCCATTGACTTGATATTTTTGTTTCCCATTTATTTCATCCACCTTTCTTTGAACTGCTGGCTTCAATTCTTCAAGCTCGCTCAAAGCATTTAATAGCTTCTGCACAAACAAACTAAGTTGATGTAATGGACAACATGAATGCAGTGCTTGTAATTTACACCAAATGCAGCATTTACCTTTCTAAAATAATTTTTTTGGGATTTCAGAGTTGTCCCATACTCCAAATGACGAGGTATTGTCTCAGTGACCAAACTGATACATGAAAAAACCAAATGTATGTAGAGTTAATCTTGATACTGAATGAAAGACCTAAAATGATCCACTCAGAAGGGAAGTTAAAGAAAGCTTGTTTCCTTCAATTTCCATGTGTGCCTCACAAACTACAAACTGGCAAGCAAACGGGAAAAGGAGAAATAGTGGAGACAAACCAACTTTCATTTCTTGAACAGAAGAGTAGATCAGGTACTTGCAGACTTACAGCAGATTACATAATGACTTAGTAGCTAGTTACAAACAAACTGTAACATACTGGCAAAATCAAATGTGATAATTTTGCAAATAAAAAGATAAACATCAAAGTTTCTTGAGAACTCAATGACTTTTGTACTCGATCGCTTTAGTTTTAGTTTTTACCTTGAAAATCTCATTAACATGACATAAAGATCAATTATGTTCTTCTCTGCTCGAAAGATGTCAGCCTGAAATGTAAAAATAGTGTCAGGCGGTGAGTTAAATCTTAATTGGACAAGAGAACAAGAACGTGAAGTCAAACAGGCGAGAGAATTACATACTCGATTCAGTAACGACATAAAGCTTAAAAACAAAACACCTCGTCTTTGCTAAACTCCCATTTTTAACTTACCCCAATCTGCTTTATCTCAAATCAAAAGTTAAAAATTTTGCACGCCTAACTTCAAGCTGCTTAGCAACTCCTCCAACATAATCATAAAATTTCTACACGAATCATTGTTTTACGTTTAACGACTCCAGAGAATATTGTTATATTTATTGACGACCAGTGTATTGACTGCCCCCAAGGCACTTCTTTTAATCTATTGAGAAAATATACAAAAAGATTTAAAACGGCCTCGTTCCATTACTGGACTAAATGCAGCAGTAGTCCACAAGAACAAACTACAAGATCGAATTCCCGAAATAGACTATTATTAGGAATGGAAAAGGATATGCAATTAAAAGCCCTCCGACATTGAGCGCTGGTCAAACAAACTAAATTTTAAATGGAAATTCAAGAAGCGGAATCACCTGTTTCAAAACATTATCGGCGACTCGATAGTAATAACGAAGAGGAAATCGATTGTCAACAACGACCCGCCGGGTACTGGCGGCGATGTTGATTCTCTCCGAAGAAGATCTCATTCTGATACCCTTTGAAGAGAACTCTTGTTTGACACCTTCGCTATCCTTTCGAGATAAAGATAACCATTTCCGTGATCTAGAAACCTAGATCATTACTCCGACCAGTAAGCTTCACAGCAAAGACTTGTGGGGATTTTCAATGGTGGATTCGGCCGTCACTCGTCAGGCTTGGCGGAGTAGAATAGAAAAACGCAATACAGTTGAAGAGGCGAGATGGTCATTTTAGCTTTCTTCTTAGGGTAATTTTGGAAATTTGAAAAGTGAGATTGTTTGCCTCTTGTCCAGGAAATGTGTTTTTTTTTTTTTTTCCTTTTTAATTCTAGTTTGTTTTTCATTTAAAAAATAATTACGGAAAATTTCACGTATAGAAAAATGTCAAACTATTTATAAAAATAGCAAAAAAAATATTTATAGACTTTTATCGCATTCATCAGTAATAGACTTGTATTAGTTTATAGTATCAATAATAGACTTATATCAGTTTTTAAACATTGATATGCTAAGGTTGATGTCATATCTTATCCTAGTGACACTACAAGTATGGTCTGCTTTGTAGATGTTATAATTGTTGTAAAGTGCTACAAATGATCTGATACTGGTCATTCATGTGGAGACATATGAGCAGAAATATTTTATACAAAGGAGTTTGTATCAAACCATACCACGAAATGTTTAGTCTCAATATAACACCGTTCATAATAGAAACTTACATTTCACTAGGATGATCATGGGTAACATGACCTGAATCCTAAGTGAGTTGTGAACTCCTGCATATGAGGGCGGTCCTTTGATTTGCATGGGTAAGAGTAGCCAAATCGTCGACGTCGAGGCAAGTAGATGAATTGCTCCCTTAAAAGTTGATTCCGGGGCTTGAACAATGTGGTATCACACCCTCTCCTATCCAAGAGGGATTTGGTCATAGTTGGACTATGAATTATTGTTCATTAAAGGGGTCGATGGTACTTAAGAAGTTAGATGTAACTACAGGGGCAAAATGGTAATTTTGGCCCAATTGTACTTACGAGCAATTTGTGAAGGGTCATTGTATTGTTAATTTGTTATATCCAATGGACTCATAAATATATTTGTAGTGCAAAGAGTGTAGTTGTTGTCGGTCTTTAGTGAAGTGTCCAACAGTTAACGGATGGTGAATAATTTAATTAAGGAGTTTAATTAATTTTTCATGTACCGTTAGAGCTTCAAGCTACATGTCCATGAGGTCCCCTCGGTAGCTCAACGGGATTTAGTGAAAATTACTTTTTGGATCAATTTGAATTATTCAAATCAATTGAGAAAATTAATTATATATTATATAATTAATTAAATTTTAATTATATATGATATAATTACTATAATGTATTTAATAGATTATAATATCAATGAGAGGAAATAAATATTTAAATATGATTCAAATATTAATTATAGATTCATATTGTTAAATTTAATATAAACATGATTTATATTAAATGTCATTGGTGAGAGAAAATAAACTATAGGTTATACTATATTTGATACAATATATAAACTATAGGTTATATGTTATATTTGATATAACATGTAGTTTAATATATATATATATATATAATATATATATATATATACATATTATATGATAAAGTGTTTATCATATAAATATACATATATTAAATTATTTATTAAAATAAATTAAGTTTTTTAATTTATTTTATTTTACTTAATTTTTTTTAATAATTAATGGGAGGCCTCCCCTTACTTTTCTCTCCACATCACGTAAGGAGTAGTTTTTTATTTTATTCTTCCTATGTGAAAAAAGATACCGAGAATAAGAAAGAGATAGAAAAGTTCTATTTTTTTTCTTGCTCCGTCCACCTCCTCTCTCAATCTCTTCCCTCTCAAAATTCAAAATAGCCAGAGCATCACTCTTCTTGGATTCTCATCTAGAAAATACCGAGATTTCTTTTGTGGTAGTGTCATATTTTGGTGTTTGTGATTTTCACAAAGAAGAGAAAACGTGAAGATTTCATTCTTTAAGGGTAAGTCTCCTCTTCCCTTTTTTTCTCTTCTTATTTATCTAGTATGTTGTATTCTGAAGAAATGCATCATTTTTCTATATGTCACTGTAAAATTAGTAATCTATGAAATTTTGAGAATTGGGACGATCCGCTTTTGCTGCGGACTCTTCACAGGGATCCTTCATGATAAACTTCTATCAGTCTCTATCAATGGTAGACTTCTATCGGATTTGTATCAGTTTGATATTACCAATGATAGACTTCTATTAATTTCTATCACTGATAGACTTCTATCAGTCTCCATCAAATAAAATTAAATTTTACTATTTTGTGTAAATAGTTTTCCTCTTTTTTCTATTTTTGAAAAAACCCAAATAAATAGATATTTAAAGATAATTCCTCTTAGTTCTTAGAATGATTAAAGTATTATATATTTAACACGCACCAAAAAAAAAAAAGGGTTAGAGTATTATATAGCTATAAATCTTTGAATAGTTGACATGTTGGTGCAATTTAAATTTTGTTTTCTCAATTTGGTCCTTTGTGTTTTAATCATTTTTCAATTAAGCCATGAACCAAAATATTCAGTGAATTAGTGAAAATGTAGAGAATTGTTATAAATATTATGATAATAGATGTCCATTAGATGCATATATTTAGTGTCCATTGACCACGTGTCATGCCCCAATTTCTAAAAGTGTTTGTCCATGTGTCTCAACATTACACATTATTGTTCATGTAATCCTCCTACTTGCCAAATTGCTTATAAATAATGACATTTTTGTGGGTTTTGGAAGATACACACATTGGACAAAATCGATGAAAATTGGAGAAAGTTGAGATTTTAGAGAAATTTCTTATTTCATATTTTGTTAATTTATTTTATTTTATTCATTTATATATTATGTTTAATTTATTTTAATATTTTATTTATGCTATTATTATATTATATTTTATTTATTTTAATATTACATTCTATTTGTATCCGTGTTCCTGTTGTGCTCCTCAAATTCACAACACGTTATCAGCACGAATTCCTATCATTTTCCTCGCTAAAGGTAGGTCCTAAAAGTATATCGATTTTTCTCTTTTTGTTATAATTAATAAATCGAATGTTGTTTTACATATTTGGTATCTATTAAATTTCTATTATAAATATAATATTTTGTTATAGTGTACTATGAAAATATTATAAAATTAGGATTTGTAACATTTGATATTAATGCTAATAATTATTTTTCATTAGTGCTTGATACCAAAATACACCTGAATGCCATAAAAATGTGATCATCAGAAAATAATTTTTCTTGCTAAGTTCGTTATAAGTGGATGCACTTGAGGCTCCAAAATTTTAAAGCAATATGTTAGTGAATACATTTTCTACATTTGGGATATGCTCCTGCAGTAGCAATATCGAGAGAAAGATTTTAAACAATATTCTGAACTGATTTCATGTCTTCTCGTGGAAGAACAAAATAATAAGTTATTGATGAAAAATCATGAATTTCGACCAACTGGAACAACATCATTCCCTGAAGTGAATGTTGTGAATGTTAATAATCGTAGTCGTGGTCACGGTCGCGGTCGAGGTCGTGACCGTAGCAGATGAAGAAATAATTTTTATTTTCATGGTGGTCATTCTAATCATTCAAATTCCAAAAGAACCACACAAAATGACGATCACAAGGAAGAGTTCCCCAACATAAGAGTTCAGAGTTAAAAAAAAGTTTTGAAAATAAATGTTTTCGATGTGGAATGATTGGGCACTGGTCACCAGTCGTACGTCAAAACACTTAGTTAATCTCTATTAAGCATCCTTAAAGGAAAAAGAAAAAAAAAATGTAAAAGCGAATTTTGCATACCAGGATAATGACATATTTGACTCATCCCATATGAAAAATTTAGATGTAACAAGCTTCTTTGAATCACCAGAAGAGAAAATCGTCAGAATTGATGGAACATTAAGTGTTTCCTTTTACTTTGAAAATATCTAGATTTAATGTTTTTTTTTTTATTTCATCTCCATGTTTTTTTCCCTTAGTAGACGTTAACCTTTGTATATTCTAAATGTTGTTTTTCTTATTGTAATTATTTATTTTTAATGAAGAAACCTAGATCATTTTCATGTGTTGGGTGACTAAAAAATGAGTAAAGAAGATTTATGTCTGGCAGACAGTGCAACTACATATACAATACTTACAAGTAGAAAAAAATTTCCAAACTGACAATGGTGGAAGCAAAAATCAATATAATATCAGGTTCTGCAAACTTGATTGAAGGCTTTGGAAAAGCAAATATTATTTTGCATAGAGGAACAAAATTTACAATTGACAATGCATCGTTCTCTAGTCAATCAAAGAGAAATCTACTTAGTTTTAAAGATATATGTTGCAATGGTTATCATATTGAGACTGATAAAAAGAATAATATGGAGTATCTTTATATCATATCTACTGTCTCATATGAAAAACTTATATTGGAAGAGTTGTCTGCTTTATCTTCTGGATTATAATATAATCATATACGAGTAATTGAAACATATGCAACAATGAACCTGAAGTTCATGAATCCAGACATATTTACAATTTGGCATGACATATTAGGTCATCGAGGGTCTATAATGATGTGAAGGATTATTGAAAATTTAAATGGACACCTATTGAAGAGCCAAAAGATTTTTCAATCTAATGAATTATCATGCGATGCTTGCTCTCAAGGAAAATTGATAATTAAACAATCTCCAACTAAAGTGAGGATTGAATCTCATGGTGATATATGTAGATCTATTAACCCACCAAGTTGACCATTTAGATATTTTATGGTATTAATAGATGCATCGAGTAGATGGTTATACGTGTGCTTATTATCACGTCAAAATCTTGCATTTGCAAGATTACTTGTTCAAATAATTAAGTTATGAGCACAATTACCTGATTATACAATTAAAACCATTATTCTTAATAATGCTGGTGAATTTATATCCCAAGCTTTTGATAATTATTATACGTCAATTTGGGTAAGTGTTGAACATCTTGTAGCTCATGTTCATACATAAAATGGTTTAGCAGAATCTTTTATAAAACGTTTGCAGTTAATTGCTAGACCATTGCTTATGGAGCTAAGCTTCCTACATCTGTATGAGGATATTTTGTATACAACATCATTTGTATATATTAGGCCAGTAGCTTATCATCATTACAATTAGCTTATGACTATGAGCCAAATATTTCCCATTTGAGATTTTTTTTTAATGTACAATATATATTTCTAATTGCTCCGCCACAATGTACTAAGATGAGTCCTTAAAAGAGGTTAGGAATATATATTGGATATCCCCATAAATTATCAAATATCTTGAACCCCTGAAGGGTGATGTATTTATTGCACAATTTACTGATTATCATTTTAATGACATGAATTTTTCAACATTAGGAGGAGGAATTAAAAAGTTGAAAAAAGAAATTACATGGAATGCGTCGTTATTGTCTCATTTAGATTCCCATACAGATTAATGTGAACTTGAAGTTCAAGAGATAATTCATTTACAAAATATAGCAAATCAGTTACCAATATGCATTTATAGATGCAAAGAAAGTAACTAAGTCATATATACCAGTTGCAAATGTTCCATCGAAAATTGATATTCCAACACAGCAAGTTGTCACTAATGAGTCTGGAACATGCCAGAAGCGTGGTAAACCAGTGGGTTCCAAAGAGAAAAATTCTCGAAAAAGAAAAATAATGAATAGTCAAGAAGACATGGTTGAGAATGTAAATACTCATGAAGAAATTTATGACATGATTAATGAGGAAGGTGAAATACATAAAGATAATAATGAGATTTCAATAAACTATGTCATGACAGGAAAAAGATGGAACTGAACTAATGTAGTTATTGACAACATTTTGCGTATAATGTTGCTCTTGATATTATATTTGAAAGTGAGGATCCTGAACCAAGATCTGTTAAAGAATGTTGACATAGAAAAGATTGGCTTCGGTAGAAAGGAGTAATCGAGGCGAAATTAAACTCACTTTCAAAACATCAGATTTTTTTACCAATGGTCCGAACTGTTGGGGTTGATGCACTAAAGTCTCGTGTCCTATAGTTTGTAAACAGTATATACGAACCGTTGTGATTGTTAATATATGATATTTACTTCACATCTTGTTGTTTTGCTCGGTTATTTGTTTTATTTGTTTTACCACAAACCAATAAACATAAAATCCCTGGTTATCTGTGACTCAAGCATGTATGTGGTGACATACAAGTGGATCATGTCTTGAGTGATAACCAAAATGGTCTGTAGTATATGGATTATAGGAGGGAAACCTTATCCTGGTAATGCTACAAACGTGGCCCACTTTGTGGAATGGTCACAAGTGTTGTGACTTGCCACAGATGATCTGATCCTGATCATTCGTGTTGGGATATGCGAGCGGAGGCGTCCTATACAAAGATTTGTATAAGACCTGGCCACGAAGCGTAATGTCTCGTTATATAACATCGTTCATGATAGAGACTTCACTTCACTAGGACGACTATAGGTAACATAACCTCAATACTGGGTGAGTTGGGAACTCCTGCCATTGAGGGTGATCCTTTGATTTGTATGGGTTGCGAGTGGCCAAGTCGCCGATTTCAAACCTACCATTTTGGGGATTCGTCTGATTTGGGAGCTGGAACTAAACTATACAAGATGAATTCACTTCTTCCCGAGGCAGGGTAAGTAGATAAATGACTCCCTTAAAGGCTGATTCCGGGACTTGAAAGATGTGGCGTCACACACCTCTCTTGGCCGATAGGTGTTCACACATGTTGGACTATGTTGTATTGTTCACTAGAGGAATCAGTGGTACTTAAGGAGTGAGATGTAATTACAGGGGCAAAACGGTAAATTAACCCAATTGTACACGAGCATCTGTGAAGGGTCATCGTACTCATGATTGGTTATATCCAATGGACACAGAAATATATCTGTGGTAAAGAGTTCAGCTGTTGGTCTTTAGTGGAATCACTGACAGTTAATGGATGGTGAATCTCGTGGTTAAAGAGTTTAATCAGTTATTCACGTACCGTTGGAGCTCGAGCCACAGGTCCATTAGGTCACTGGGTAGCTTGATAAAGTCGAGAACAGTATTGGGTTAATTTGAAATGTTCAAATTGACAAGAGAAAATTCCAATTATATATGATATAATTGGACTGGTTAATTATATATGTATAATTGGCTAAATGTATGGATACATTATTTTAGAGAAAATTAGATATAAATATGATTTATATCAAGTAGAGGAAAATACTATAGTAGATATATGATATCAAACTATAGGATGTAAATATAATATAATTATATTTATTAATTAAATTAATTATTTAATAATTAACCAATTAATCCACATTCGGACGTGGGAAGATGAGGCCGCGAAGGTTATGGTAACCAGCAGGTTAAAGTTTTGAAAATTGTTTTCATTTGATGAAATAATTCAGTTGTGCATTCTAATCGCTCACGCCCAAAAAGAATCCGTGAAAGAGCGATCGTGAGAGCCTATACGATATAAGCTC
Organism: Benincasa hispida; assembly: GCF_009727055.1. Lineage (NCBI taxonomy): Eukaryota > Viridiplantae > Streptophyta > Magnoliopsida > Cucurbitales > Cucurbitaceae > Benincasa > Benincasa hispida. The sequence continues at coordinate 38,308,397 of NC_052356.1, read as the reverse complement.
ATTCGTCTAAACGATCGTCTAGTTCACGCTTTCTCCAAACGATCAAACGATCGTATACCTCTTTCCTAAACGATCATGTAGCTCTACTATACGATAAGCGCCTCCGTTATACGATAGCAAAGTTCTTCTCGCGCGTGCATATCGTCTATACGACGTCTTCTCCTCTGTCCTCTACCAAACTCACCATAGCCCACTCTTTGGGTTTTGACGCCGAGGATACCCGGGTTTTCATTGTAGTGGTGTTATCCCTGCGAACTTGTTCGTGTACGTTCGGATCGTGCAGTAACAGTCGACAGACTTACCGGGTGCTGGTAGATCGGTGGGAAGTTTTCCGCTGCTTTGGGTTCACACATACGAAGACAGTCTTCCTTTGGTATGAACCTCTTTTCCCTATATTTTATTGTATTATGAGCATGTCGTTGATGAGTTTAATATGCATAATTGTTAGTATGGAATGTATATCGTTTATGTTTCGGTCACTGTGAAATCGGAGTGATCTAAGCCCGTTCATGGAACCTTTGTTATGAGATCCTTCACGAACATCATAAGGTGTCAAACTTGTGGGATATAAATGGGTATTTGTGAGGGTAAAAAAATGAAAATAATGAGGTCACAAGATATAAAACAAGACTAGTTGCACAATGTTTTTTTACAAAGACCTGGTATTGATTATGAGGAGACGTATTATCTGATGGTAGATATAATTACACTAAGATATTTAATTGGTCTAACTATGTATGAAAATCTGAACATGCATCTTATGGATGTAATTACAACATATTTATATGGATCTCTTGATAATGATATTCATATGAGAATCCCATAAGGATTTAAGATACCTGAAACATATAAATCAAATTCTTGGGAATTGTATTTAATAAAGTTATAGAGATCGCTATATGGATTGAAACAATGAGGACAGATGTGGTACCATCGCCTGAGTGGATATTTGTTAAAAGAATGATATCAAAACAATCCAATAGTTGCTCATATAATTGTTTATTCTTTGGAAGGGTTTTCTACTGCTATTAAGTAGTATAGGTGAAGATGGTTATAGAATGTTATATTTAGGTTATTCTTCTTCTTCAAATGATGAAGTTATAAAGGATATTTTCTTTTATGAGATTTGAAGGTAAAAAAATGTATTTGAAAGTAAACAAATACTTTCAAAAAGTTTTTTACGTAAATGCAATGAAGAATAATTTTCATTTTAAGATTACAAGATCAAATTCGAAGTTTGTTGAGTTCAAATGTTTGCAAGAAGGTTGCAAGTGGTATGTTAGGGCATTTTGGTATAAGAATAATGAGTTATGGATGCTTAAGAAGTACATTCTGAGCATGGTTGTCCATTAAACACAACTCAGAGTTGTCATAGGCAAGCTTCTTCATCAGTAATTGACAAATATTTTATAGATGATTTTAGGTTCATGTCTATCAATCAATCCATTCCTAAAAACATTATCCGCAAAGCTCTACAAAACTTGGAGTTAAGATAAGTTATCAAAAAGCTTGGAGGGCAAAAGAACACATAGTAAAGATGTTAAAAGGAGATGAAATTGAATCATATACCTTGATTACAAGATTTTTTTGAAAAGTTGAATGAATTGAATCCAGATATGATCCATTTTGCTTAGTAAATTTACAATAGATAGGGATAGCTGTTTGTTCGTCGGATTCGTGACGCGAGCTTAGGAGTGTATTGTATGAGGTAATTGAAAAAATAGAGTGCAAATGTGATTGATGCGTTAGTGATGTGTGAAGGGACGCGTGACACTCCTCTTTATGCATTCAAGTTTTCCTGAATAAGATCCAAGTATAAATCCAATTCGGGTTCCTGTTAAGTCCAGGGTCGAACTCAGGGATTTAAATTTAAGCTAATACAGAGCTTGCGTTGTAATTGATGTAGAAGTATTCTAAGTGAATGTGGAATGAGTTATCTACACTAAGTTTACTGTGTGCGTGCAATAAGATACAAAAAGGTCAAGTAAAAAACAAGGGGTCGTGTGAAAATGGTGTATAGTGTAGGGGATATGCGCCAATCTAAGTGAAATGTACACGTACAAGAATGTGATGGAGATGGAAATGACTTGTTTATCTTCGTTTATGCGTTAGATTTCTACTTACTTTCTATTCAGTACTTCTCAATGCGAATGTCATACAATTCCCTATCTTTAGGACGTATGCGTTAGTCACAGAATGCAATAAAACACTAGTATGTCTATCTCTAGATATACCAAGCGTTTCTAACTTAAGGTTTGCTTGCTTATTCTCTTGAATAATTCAAGCTAAAGTAGCTTTTACCAAGTGATTCAGTTGGCTTAGACGTTTAGAAATGGATTTTGCATGAAGTTATAGATGCATCTAATGTAAAGCAAGAAATAAATAGTGGCGAAGTGTAGTAGATTAAATATGTGAATTCATAAAGAAACCGATTGTCTTTAAAAAATCAATACTCAATCAAATGTGATGAAAAGAAATGAGTCAAGCCATAGAGTACAATCTCTTGTCCTTTTTGGCTCAATTTAAATTCGTGTACGACTAACTTGTAGAAGAAATGGAAGAAAATTCTCTCTTGAGCTAAGCTTTCTCCACTCCTAGATCAACGGTGGGGGTGGTTCTCTTCCTTCTTGTGTTCATGTTACAACAGCAAGACTCTAAGTCTCTAAATTTCAGAATTATAAAAATTGAGCTAAAATCGTCTCATCTGGTGGGATTTCTTCTATTTATAGGCATTGTTCTTCATCAGCTTGATGATGGGGCAACATTAAATTCCATACCCTGGTCAGCCGTCTAACAGTCATACACTTTTCAGACGCCGCCTGCTGTAGATGTCCATGCTTGCAAGTGGTGATTTGACATAAATAGCCTAAATCAATTAATTTTTCTTGCGTTGAAACCCCTCTGACGCATGCCTATGCGTTGACGTTGCCTGCGACACTTAGAATCTTTGTTGAAACCCTGCAATATTATGCGTTAATGCCACAGTTTTTTTAGTAATAAACACTCTTTTGTATGAGTTTGGTAGTGTTCAAGTAATCTCATGCATTTTCTCTAAGAATGATGAGATCTTATCATTTAAGTGTAAGTATGGTGGCATGTTATTAACAACTTTATCAGTTAAATCTTTCCCCTTGCATTTGCTATCATAGATTCTGAAAATAACGCATCACGGATGACGTGATGAAGGAACTCTTAAACAAGAGAACCATTGAGCAGAAGCAAGATCGTTCGAAACCCATTGTGAAAGAATAAAACATTTACAAACAAACAACAACAGTTATGCATCATTGAGTAAATTATAGCATGCTTTTAAGTTAAAGCCAACTAGGATCGAGTGGCATACCTTTGAAGAACTATTCTTCGTGCATTCCCTCGATCAACACCAATCATGCATCCATACAAACTTGATCAAACACACTAGGGGTGGACAGCAAAACCGCATAAATCGAATCGATTTACAAAACCAAACCAAAGAGAACCGATTTATCAACAAAATAAAAAATTTGGTTCAATGCAGTTCGTTGGAACGTTAAAACCGAATTTAAACGGTTCAGATCGGTTCCAAATTTGAAAGTCAATTTCTAAACTGAACCGAACCGTTTTAATATTAATATATATACGTTTTTGTTTAGGGTTCGGGCCACTCGTTTCATCTCTTTGTCTTCACTTCAGCCTCAGTCGTTCGCGTTCGCCGTTCAATTTCATCTATTCGTCTTCAGCCTCAGTCGTTCTCCGTTCGCGTTCACGACCTCAGATTTCGTCTTCCCTCAATCCTCAGTCGACCTCAGTTCTCACTCAACGTTCAACAACCATCTCTTCGTCTTTATCTCTTCAGTCTTCACCTTCCCTCAGTTCTCTTTTCGTCCCTCGACGTCGACGACGACAGTTTCGATTCCATCTCCCTTCGTTCAGGTTTCACATTTTAGTTTCCATCTCTGATCTCTTCACCTTCCATCAGATCAGTTCTCTTTCTCCCTTGACGTTGACGGTCTCGATCTCTAATCGTTAAGCCCTATACAATTGGAGTGGTGCACTTCCTTGACAAAAGATTCCAAATTATATTCCACCCATTCCGTTTGGCATTCAGGTTTCTACTTCCCAGTTCCTTCTCACTTGACTTTATGTTTGAATTTTGAAATTTTCTTTAAATAAAAAAAAATGAATATGTGGTGGAGGCTAACTGCCGAGGAAGGGAATGGAATATTTGAATTTTGAGTTTAAGTAAATAATTTTCATAGAATTTTAATCTCATTTTCTTTTATGGTAATAAGTTTTCTCTCTATTTTCCCCTTTATAGGTACTATCACAATGAGCTTGAGCTTAAGCAAGAGCAACAATTCCAATGATGATGTTGTTGTGATGGCACCACCACCACAACGAAAAGATGAAAGTGAGGAGACAGTTTCAAAGCATGCAAATTGAAGAAAGAGGAAAATTTCATCTATGGTATGGAATCACTTTACTAAATGTTCTAAATATAGTGATGATGATCCACATGCTAAATGTAACTATTGTGGTATAGCGTATGCATGACATCCTAAAAGGAATGGAAATTCAACTATGAGAATGCATATTGAACACTACTGTAAAAAAAATCCTTATAAGATTAGGAAGTGTAAGTTAGATGTAACACAAAGTAAGTTGGTCGTTAAGAAGAATGAGAGTATTAGAGATAGTTCACAATCACATTCATCCGTTAGTTATAAGATGTTTACTATTGAGAGTGCTCGGAAACTACTTGTTGAGATGATTGTAATAGATGAATTGTTATTTAAATTCTTGGAGAACTAAGGATTTAAGAGGTTTATGAATGGGACTTTGACGTTAGTATAACCTAATTTTGGATGATGACCACGTATCGGTTGTGAGTGACATTCTTTATCCTTCTTTCACAAAAATGTCTTTCAACATCTCTTTCGTACTATCATATATTCTCAAAATATCCCTAGCAATTGTTTTTTGAGAAGGAAGAACAAAATATGAACTATTTGGTTTTGACTGCACACTTTGTTGATAAAGATTGGAAATTACATAAGAGAATTCTTAATTTCACCCAAATTGAGAATCCGAGAGGGGAGACGATAGGAAAAGAGGTTGAAAAATGTCTAAAACAGTGGGGTATTGAAAGGATTATGACAATAACAGTTGATAATGCTTCGTCAAATGATACTGCCATTGTTTATTTGAAGAAGCGTTTAAGCATGGGTTAGTGTTAGATGATGAGTTCTTGCATGTTCGATGTTGCACATATATTAAACTTAATTGTATGCAATGGCCTAAAAGATGTTAATGATTCATTGGTTCGAATTCGAGATGTCGTGAGATTTGTTAGATCTTCTCTTGCTCGACTTGCTACATTTAAAAATTGTATCAAAGAGGAGAACATGGATAGTAAAATTATGTTGTGTCTTGATGTTCTAACTAGATGGAATTCTATTTATTTGATGCTTGAGGCAGCTGTAAAATTTGAAAAGGCATTTGAGAGGTTAGAAGACTACGACACAGTCTACATGAATGAGGAGGAAAAACCAACCACCAGGGATTGGGAAATTGCGAGAATATTTACCAAATTCTTGTCAGTGTTATATGATGTAATTGTTAGGCTTTCAGGGTCTTTGTATGTTACTTCCAACATAATCTTCCATGAGATTAGTATTGTTCAGAATTGCATAAAAAAAATATTCAAGTGCAACTGGTCCTAATGATGTGCTTTTGCAAGAAATGGCAACGAAAATGCAAGAAAAGTTTGATAAATATTGGGGGAAAAAAGATGAAGCAAATTTATTCTTGTATGTTGCCTTCGTTTTGGACCCTCGTTATAAGATGAAATTTCTTTTGTATTGCCTAAATCAATTATTTGATGTTGATATGGCAAAAGTCGTAGGAAGTAAGGTAAAGGGTGTTTTGAGAGTATTGTTTAATAAATACAATTTATCACTATCAGTTGCTAATAAGGGTCAATCTTCATGTACCACTCAAAGTTCTCCATTTAGAACTGAAAGTGCAAGTGCTTCAGAGATTTTCCGTTTTAATTTTGAAGATTTGGATGAAGATGATTCGCAATGTGATTCAGAAGTTGATATTTACTTACTGGAAGGGGAATTCTTCTAGATATAATATTCTTAGCAAAATTGCACGAGATCTTTTAGCAGTTCTGGTATCCACAGTTGCTTCTGAGTCCACATTCAACACTAGTGGTAGAGTAATTGATCCTTTTCGTACACCATAATCTCCAACCACTGTTGAGGCACTTGTATGTGCACAAAATTGGTTACGTTCTGAACAAATTAGTATTAGTTTATGACAATACTTGGAGGAAATTGAGGATGAAGAGGAAGGTTCGTATATTCTAAACATAATATTTATTCATATATTTATTATAGTAACTACTAACAAGTTTATAATTTGTTCGTTTGTCAATCATTATTCTCCTTCTCCTTGTTTTTTTTTTTTTTTTTTTTGCATTTGTTGCTCTGTTCAATCTTGAAAACTTTTTAGTTTTTAACTTTTTATTGTAGTCATTTGGACATGTTCTTATTGTGGATTGATATTTAAATTATGTTTAGAAAAATTTTTAAAATAAAAAAAAATGAGAATATACAAATTTCAAAAAAAAAAAAAAGGAAAATAAAAGGCAAGAGAAAGTATAAGGAAGAAGAAAAATAAAAGGTAGAAGAAATAAAATAAAAAAAAAAGTTTAAAAGTATGGAAAAAAAAAGAAGAAACCAATTTACGAAATCGAACCGAACTGAATATTCGATTTGGTTTGGTTCTATTCGAACCACACAAATGGTGCGGTTCAATTTTATATATAAATGAATTCGGTTCGGTTTGGTTTGTCAAACCGAATCGATTCCACCCTTAAAACACACAAACGCAACAAACAACCAATGAGAATTACGAATTGTCAGATCCTCGAACATAATCGAGTAAGACTCGATCCTCGACCTTCGAACAGCAAACTCAACACCACCAAGAGGTAACCTTGGTATTCTCGGTGTGAGAATCTAGGAGGTGTGGACTCTGTATGGATTTGGTAGAGGGAAGGAGGAATTGAACGATCAAGTAAGTGGAAGAATGGTTAAGTCTATCATATAGACTGTGTACTTGATCATCTAGCAAATGAGGAGTTGTTGTCTTGTAAACTCGACGCCTTGTCGTTCACACACTCTCTCAAAGGCTATCGTATAGCTTTTCTTTCAACTGAATCGAATGTGATGTGATCCTAAAAATGAAAACAATTTTCATTTTTATTCTTCAGTTATTAAAACTGATAGTAACTTCCACTCGAACGGTTAAAGGAGAAAATAATAACTAACCAACAATTATCTCAAAAAAATTTTATTATAAATAAATATAACAACTAATTCATCATATTATATTTATAACCCAGATTTTTAATATCACATCACATGTAATATTTAAACCATAATTCATTCTCTCCTTTATTGCATTTAATATAAATCATATTTATATTAATTCCTCCAATTAATATATCTAATACATCAAATCAATTATATTACATATAATTGAATCAATTTAATTATATCATATATAATTAAATTTCCTCTTGTTAATTTGAAAACTTTAAATTAACCCAAAAACTGATTCTCAACTTTAATCCATTGAGCTACCAAGGGGACCTTATGAACCTGTAGCTTGAAGCTCTAACAGTACGTGAATAACCGACTAAACTCTTTAATCATGATATCCACCATCCATTAACTTCCGAACATTCCACTAAAGATCGACAGTTGCACTCTTCGCACTACAGATATATTTCTATGTCTATTAGATATAACCAATCAACAGTATGATGACCCTTCACAAATCGTTCGTAAGTACAGCTGGACCAATTTTCCGTTTTGCCCTAGTAGCTATATCTAACTTCTTAAGTGCCACTAATTCCTCTAATGAACAATACATCATAGTCCCACTATGAGTAAACACTTCTCGGACCATGAGAAGGTGTGGCGCCACATTGTTCAAGCCCTAAAATCAACCATTGAGGGAGTAATTTATCTACTTACCCCTACTTTGGGGAATGAGTGAATTTCGTCTTGTGTAGCTGAGTTCTCAGCTCCCCAATCAGATGAATCCCTAAAGTGGTAGGTTTGAGTCGTGATCTGGCCACTCACATCCATACAAATCAAAGGACCGCCCTCATGGGCAAGAGTTCCTAACTCACTAAGGATTAAGGTCATGTTACCTATAGTAATCCTAGTGAAATGAAAGTCTCTGTCATGAACGGAGTTATGTAACGAGACTAAACATTTCGTGGTCTCAAGCTCTTTTATATAGGATACCCCCGCTCATATGTCTCCACATGAATGACTAGTATCAAATCATTTATAGCACTTTACAATACTTGTAACATCTACAAAACGGGTCGTATCCGTAGTGTCACTAGGATAAGGTTTCCCTCATTTATCCATATATTGCAGACCATTTAGATTATCACTTAAGGCATGATCCACTTGTATGTCTCCACATACATGTTTAAGTTACAATGATAATCAGGGATCTTAGTTTATTGTTTTGTGGTTAATGCAACTAAAATATCTCATATTTCATAGACAATGGTGAATAAAATATCTCATATTATTACATCACAAATGTTTGTTCATACGTGTATTTACAAACTACAGGACCTACGAGATTTAGAGCATTAACCCCAACAACGGACATGTTTTTTGAAAACTTACGAAGTAGTTTTTGTAGGGGGATCGAATCCCGCAGCAGAAGCGTTCTCATGAGAACACCTTGCATCCCACAATCCGAATTTTTTACATAAACATAATCATTGAATTAAAACAGAATATAAACAAGTAAATTAGCATGCTTTAGGGAAAAGATTAGAACAATTCTTACCTTTGTAGATTCCCAAGTGCCACAAACAATCTTCTCCTAGTTCCAACGAATGGATCTCCAACAATCTTGATCACGAACAATTTCTTGAACAATCTCGAACACTACCACGAGAGTAACATCGTTTTTCTCTGGGATTCCAATAGAGGGATATGTGGTATCCAACTATTGAGAATGAGAGGGGAGAAAAGAGTTTTGGAGAATAAAGATGGTTTTCTTTATGGCTTAAGGAAACAATTCTGCACAATAACATTATGGTATTATGTATTGCATTGTGCGTACTATGTGTCTCGATATGTTCCCAAATGGTCATAGGGAGATATTTATATAGAGAAGGGTCAAGCCCTTTTCCTAATATTTTTCTTTTTTATATAATTAATTAAATAACACTTATTTGATTAATTAGCCCATTTAATTAAATAATACTCATTTAAATAACACTTATTTAATTTTAATTTGCACAATAATTAAATAACTATTTATACATTAAACCCAATTTAATATATGTATTTAATTATCATATACATCTCATGTATATGTGCAAAACCTCTCTATTAATTAATTCATTGTGAATCTAATTCACGTGAATTAATAAATTTGAATTCTTTGTGAATCTAATTCACGTGAATTAATAAATTTGAATCTTATTCAAATATCACTTTCCAGTTTAACTATAGATCATATCCATAATTATATATTAATCACATTAATATATAGTTTTCTCAAATTCAGTTGAATAATTCAAATGATCCCTCTTAGGTATCCTCTAGTGAGCTAACGAGGGGACATGCTGGACCTATAGATTAGGAGCTCCAACGATATGAGATTAATTGGCTAAACTCATTAACTGTGGGTACACTCCACTAAAAACCTACAGCTGCACTATTCTCACTACAGATATATTTCTGTGTCCACGAATATAGACCAATACCAATAAGTTAGTCCTTCACGAGTGTTTGTAACTCCAACTGGGTCAAATTTCCGTTTTACCCTTGGGTTACCTTTGACTTCTTAAGTACCAATGCTCCTTTAATGAACAGCCTGTTTATGGTCCAACCAATAAATAGAAACCCCTCTTAAGTCAACGAGAGGGTAGGACCCTTTGTTCAAGTCTCAGAGACACCACTTAGGGATACTCATCTACTTACCCTTAAAGCGGGAAAGAATGAATTATATCTCGTATTATTATGTTCTTAGCTCCCTACTCGGTCTTGTCCCCAAAATGATAGGCATATTGGGTTTGCGAACTGGTCACCCCCACCCATGCAAATCAAACGACGATCCCTCGTGAACAGAAGTTCATAATATACTCAGGATTAAGACTAAGTCGCCTAGGTCATCCTATTGAAATAGAAACATGACTAGTCAACAGTGTTACATTTAGTGGTTACTATTTTGTGGTCTAGCCTTATGCAAACTCATTGCATAGGATACCTCTATTCACATGTCACCTACACGAACGTGTTGGATCATTACATTTATATCAAATATAAAGTGGGTCGTATCCATAGTATTACCAAGATAAGGTACCTAACCTTATTCCTACACTGTAAACCCTTTAGCCTGTATCTTGAACATCGATCCATGTATGTCCCCACATATAGTTCAAGACTCATAAGGTAGTATTGGATGTTAGTTTATTGGATTTAGGGTTATTAAGACAAAATAGACAACAATACAATCAATAAATTTATTGAGTTAACATCCATAACTCTTTATTGATGATAGTTAATTAATAACATTTACTATATAAGAGTTTTAGGGCATAAAAACCAATAGTTTTGGGGAACGAGAAAATCTAGTCATTGTTTCTTATAGGCATCTTAGCATTCCTAAAGGAGTTTTGAGAATGTTTGCTAATGTTGAGCACTGTGTGAGCATACAATATCTCTTAAGAAACTTGAAACTTCATTTAAAGGATCCATTACTTGATGATTATTTCTTTAGTTGTGCTAATGCGTACACTATTGCCGACTTTGAGTACCACATGAGATCCATGGAGTCAATCTGTCCAAATATTATAAGTTATCTTAGCAGTGTTGGGTTTGAAAAGTGGTCTCAGGCATATTCACGAAGAAGAAGGTATGGAATGATGACATCGAATGTTGTAGAAAGTATAAACTCAGTTTTTAAAGATACTAAAGAATTACCCATGGCTAGCATGCTTAGTTCAATTAGAGATATATTGCAAAAGTGGTTTTATGATCGAAGTAAAGCTGCTTTTGCAATGAAAACTCTTTTGGCTTATTGGGCTAAGAACATATTACGATAAGAACACGAAAAGTCATGAAGTTTCTTGGTAAGAATTCTGTCTTTTTCTTATTGTCTATCTATCACTGTCTATCTCAGATAGACACTATGTTTTCTTTTTTTTTTTTTGGTTAGTCTTCGTTATCTCTTTAGTCTCTCCTTTTGAAAGTGTATGTCTTCTAGCACCTTTGGTCTAAACTTTTTATGCTTGCCTCACTCTTGTTGCTTTCACTTATGTTTTCTCTTTTTTTTTCTTTTGTTTGAATCTCTTCATTTGTATCCTCTTTACTGTAGGTTTCTTCTTCTATTTCATCTTCCTCGTCAATAATTTGTTTATGCTTCTAGTTTCTCTTTAGTCTTCCTTCTGAAAGTGAATTTCTTCACTTTCTTCCTTATCGGTATCTTCCTTGTGGTCTTCTTCAACTTATTCCTCCTCATTTCATTCCTCTTCTACTTGATCGGCATTTACTTTCTCTTAGTCTTCTTCTAGTTGCTCTTCATCTACTTTCTTTTCCTTTTCTTCTACTTACTCTTCATCTTCATTCTTGTTCTCAATTTGCTCTTCTTCATTGATTTTCTGCAATAAGATATTGGAGTTCATAAAAAGAACACTGGATGATAAACAATGATAGTCTACTATCATTGTCTATCATTATGTATATAAGCAATCATATTTACCTTTTTCTCGTTTCTATGTTTAGATCATCTTTTTTTCTTCTAGTTCAACTTATTCTACTTTAGTTTCTTGTTCTTCTTTATCTTTTTTAGAATTTCTTCAACCTCATCTTATTCCTTTTCTGTTTTAGCTTGAGTTTGAGTTTCATTGTCTTCTTCATCTTCATCTAACTGCAAGCATATGATAGAAAGTAAGAATCATTGTGTATATTAGATAGGCAGTGATAGAGAAGTATCACTATTTATCTCAGATAGACAACGATAGTACTTTATCTTTGTCTATCGCATATAGACAGTGATAGACTACTATTAGTGTCAATCGCACGTAGACTCTGATAGAGGTCTATTATTGTCTATCTAAGATAGATAGAGATAGAGCACTATCATTGTCTATATGAGATAGACACTAGTAGAGTTCTATCACTGTCTATCTTTAAAGTGATAGACAATGAAAATGTTCTCATTTAATAAATTGCCCACATCATCAATTTCAAAAATGTTTTCATTTATAGTCCTCTACTCATCTAACTTCAAGCACTCCTATGTGATGATTCCTGGACATTTTATTTCAAGTTTCCTTCCAAATCCAACATCTAAATCAGAAAGTTTTGGGATTGTCTCAAAAGCCCAATAAATTAATGCTGATGGGAATCCTTGAAGGTAGACAACATATTTTTCAATATATGATGCTTTCTTAAAAAATTGATAGGTAGGTTGTAAGACTGTCTTCCCTAAGGATAATCTTTGAAGACTTGTTCATTATCCAAAATATCTAGATATTTGAAATTTACATGGCCATGTTGTTGCTTGGGGATTAAAAAAGCTTATAGGATGTAGAGATTGACTAATTTAACTTTCATTGACTCTTCCTCCTCATTACGCAATGCTTTGAAAGTTCTCTCAACATCTCTCCTAGTTATATGATCGTCGTGAAGAAAAAAAGTATTCCTAAGTTCAGACACTTTTCTTTGGTGTAAATCTAATTAAGGGAATTTGTGACCTTTCAATCCATTTACTAAACAAAATTCCTTCGACCAAAATTATGTTATATGGTCATTCAAGTTAAATGTAAGGACATTTGGCTTCTTTGTTTATCATTTCTTCTTACTAAGTAGTTGAAGAATTGGTTGGGTATTTTGGCCATTTTAATATTAAGAAAATGTCCAAATGGGCCATTTATAACTTATGGAAAAATTGTTTCATCTAACTTTGTTCTTATCAAATTTAAGACCTCTACACAAAAGTAGATGATAACTCTTAAGTATCTGTTCTCATTTTCCATTATCAACTCATGTTCCACCCGTTGAAAGATATATTTAACAATATGTTAGAAAGTAAAATTTGAATAACACCAACAACTATTAAGATATCTATCAATAATATTTGACAATATCTATCACTGTTTATATTAAATAGACAAAGATATACCAACAACTATTAAGATAACTACTAATAATATTTGATAATATCTATCATTGTTTATCTTAAATAGACAAAGATAATGTTTTATCGTTGTCTATCTCAATTCAAAGTTATTAATAATAACACTCAACTAAACAAATATAGAGTGCAAACCATATAGAAACCACAGAAATAAATATTAGTGTTTACCATTGAAGTTTATCATTGTCTATCTCACTGTCTATCTAAGATAGGTAGAGATAGTGCTCTATCATTGTCTATCTCAGATAGACAGAAATAGTGTTCTATCATCTAAACAAATATAGAGTGCAAACCATATAGTAAATAGATATTAGTGTTTATCACTGAAGCCTATCATTTCTATCCGAGATAGACAAAAATAACCATCTATCACTATCTATCTGAGATAGACGGTGATAGAGGGCATTTCTATCTATCTCAGATAGACAGAGATAGATCCGCTCAATTCAAAGTTATCAATAATAGATCCGCTCAACTAAACAAATATAAAGTGTAAACCATACATAAACGATAGAAATAGATATTAGTGTTTACCAATTAAGTCTATCACTATCTATCTCAATTCAAAGTTGACAATAATAGATCTACTCAACTAAACAAATATAGAGTGTAAACCATATAGAAACTATTGAAACAGATATTAGTGTTTACCATAGAAGTCTATCACTTTCTATCTGAGATAGATAGAGATAGAATTCTATCTTTATCTATCTTGATTCAAATTTATCAATAATAGATGGATTGATGTTAAAGTTTTTGCTAAAGTTCTTGTTGACATAATGAATAACAAGTATGTATTGATATTAAAGTTCTATTGATAGTTTTGTTGGCTTTTTGGCCCTTAATCTCAAATTAATTAATTTTAATTATTCAATTAATCAATGTTTTGATGATAACAAACTCAATTTTTAATTACTAAAAATCTTAATGTTTTAATATGTCCATAGCGTAGAGCTCGGAACAACGATTCCAACACCTCTTGAATCACTCAAATCAAAGTTAAAACGAAGACGATATGACCAAAACAAATCTATAGAGAAAATATCGTGGTGGATGACGTGGCATAATCAGACCATTTGCATGTAGACATGTGGCAGCATATTGGTTGAATGGTGGATCATTAAGAGATTAACATATGATGGACTTTTGATTTTTGGATTGATTTAAAATAAAAAAAATTGAAATTTAAAAGAAATTTAAAAGGAAAATAAATTTAATATTATTTTATGTTTGTAACGGCTAGTTTTTTACACATGGTATGTTTTTTATTTTTGGATTGACTTTAAAGAGAATGAATTTAAAAAGAAAATGAATTAAAAGGAAAATAAATTTAATATTATTATATGTTTGTGTCTAACGGCTAGTTTTTGACACATGGTATGTTTTTTTTATTTTTTGGATTAATTTTTTAAAAAAATGAATTTCAAAAGAAAAAGAATTTAATATTATATTTTGTTTGTATCTAACGACTAGTTTAGTTTAAAATCTCCACTGTTGATTTTTCTTTTCCAAAATCCAATGGTTCAAATTAATTGTGGTCTCTAAAAATTTTTCCATCTCTATATAAACCATCTTCCTCTCCAAATTTTAAACCAACAAATTTTACATTTCATAATTCTCCAAAACTCAAAAGTTCCATTGTTGCTCTCTCTAAGTTCCCAATTTTTTTTTTCTTTTCATCTTATTCTTGAGAGAGTAATATTGTATTGTGAGGATAAACTTGTTGAGTGCTTAAACTTGTAAATCCACTTTAGTGAGAGTTGTATTGTGTTCTTCAAAAATTCCAACATTTGTAACGGTTTGATCCTAAACCGTGAAAATGATCGGGTTTGCTCTTGAACCCGTAAAAGAAGCGGTGGTGTAATGGTTAGGCTCTAATCCGTGAAAAGAGTCATAAAGATTTTATTCAAATTCCCAAGAGGTGCCTGTGGAGTGGAGTAGGTTGAGTTTGACCAAACCACTATAAAAATTACGGTGTCTTATTCTCTAACTCTTTCCTTTTTATTTTTGCAATTAATTTAAACAATTTATTGTATGTTTTAGTTTGTTCTTATTTATTTGCTAAAATTTGATAGAATTAAATTAACATATTTTTTGTCATCTTATTTGTTGCATAATTTGAATTTTTCTTATTATTTATAAAAAAAAAGTGTATTAATTAGTTTAATTGGGTTAACTTAGAAAATAAAAAGTTTAATTAAACCCTATTTACCCCCTCTAAGGTTGTCATATCGATCCAACAATTGTTATCAGAGCGGGTTGCTCTTCTTGAAATATTTATTTCTTGATCAACTTAATTGTTTTTTAGCTATGGCAACTTTAGGTTTTATCCCTTTTACCGATAGTCAATCTATTACAAAACCTCATTTCTTTAATGGTATTAATTATAGTTATTGGAAAAATAGAATGAGATTTTTTTTTTTTTGCTTTTTATTGATTATGATTTATGGGATATTGTTGAGGAAGGTTTTAAAATTCCAACAAAAGATGTTGATGGTGTTAGTACTATAATTGCCAAAGCTAAGGAAGAATGGTCAATAAATGAAAAGAAAGCATGCTCTTTAAATGCCAAAGCTATTAATTGCTTATTTTGTGCTTTGAATGAAGTTGAGTATAATAGAGTGTCTATTTGCAAAACCGCTAAAGAGATATGGGATAAATTAGAAAGTACTCATGAAGGAACTAGTCAAGTAAAAGAAACAAAGATTGACATGTTAGTTCATCAATATGAAATGTTTAAAATTGATGAAAATGAAGCTATTTCCGATATGTTTATTAGATTTACTAACATTGTCAATGCTTTAGAAGGACTTGGGAAAAAGTACTCAAATCTTGAGAAGATAAATAACCTATTGTGGTCTTTGCCTAAACAATGGGAGCCTAAAGTCACCGCCATTCAAGAGGCAAAGGATCTCAAATTTCTCTCCATTGATGAACTCATGGACTCGTTGTTGACGCATGAGATAAAGATCACAAAAAACATGGAGGATGAGAAGAAAAAGAAAGAAAAGAGTATACCTTAAAAGACCATCTCTTTAGAAATTGACTCCCAAGATGAAGATGACCTTGATGAAGATGATGTTGCCTATCTTTCACGTAAGTATGAGAACTTCATCAAGAGAAAAAAACAATTCAAGAAGCATCTCTCTAACCAAAAAAAGTCAAAATGTGAAAAGAACAAAAAGAATGAGGTAATATGCTATGAATACAAGAAGCCGGGTCATATTAGAACTGATTGTCATTTTCTCAAATCATCCAAGAAATCCAAGAAGAAAGCAATGAAAGCTACTTGGGATGATAGCGATGAACGCGAAAGTGGGAGTGATAATGAAGAAGTGGCAAATTTTTGCTTCATGGTTCATAGGGACAAAGAGGATGAACAAAATGATGAGGTAACTCTAGAACCTCTTTCTTATAATGAATTGTTCGAAGCTTTTGAAAATATGCAAAATGATTTAGAAAAACTTAGTTATAAGTATGTTGTGCTTAAAAAGAAATACAATGTTTTATCTCAGGGATTCTAGTCTTCTATGTCATAACACAAATCATTTTGCAAAGCCGATAAACATTTTCATTAATAGAACAATCATTCAAATCAATAGTATAAACATTTTAATCTCTATTTCCAACAAATATAAACTTTTCTATCACTAGCATTTTAATGATGCAATTTCTTTTATCAAACACAACTCTAAAGCCTTTATCATACAATTGACTAATTACTAAGTAAATCATTCTTCAAACCATCAACCAAAGTACATTTTCAATTAAAAAAGAAGATTCATTACCTATACTACCTTACCAATTATTTTATCGTTCTTGTTGTCACCAAAGGTTACAAGAGCTCCATCCTTTTTGGAGAGGGGAGAGAGACAAACATGGATGGATTCTCCCGTCATGTGTCTCGGAGTAACCACTATCCAAGTACCACTTGTTTTTCTTAGAGGCTTTCAAACAAAACCTATAAATACAAATGTTCAAGTTTGATTTCTTTGTACCCACACTTGTTTGGGTCCTAGATGGTTAGCATTGGCAAACTTGGAATCCATTTCATTTTTGCATAGACATTTTAAGGCATTGGGATTTAGACAAGTAACAAGAATAAGTTGTATGTCCAAACTTGCCACATGAGAAACAAACAAACATTATGCAAAGATTTTATCTCTTACAACAAATTTATGCACTTTACTTTTCTTGGAGAAATTATTCCTTGGAACATTGTGAAACTTTGCCCTTTGAGAAAAATTTCTTCTTGGAAAAGTAGTATGAGCATATTTCAATTTAAAAATACTAGGTCTAATATGGCCTTTAACACCACAATAATGACATATAGGCATAAGTTAGATTAACACTGCTTAGACACAACCTTAGGCAATATTAAGCTTAGGCATATTATGAGATGCTTTAACAAAAGATAGTTTTTAGAACTGAAGGAGTAGAACATTCATCAATATAGCCTAAACCTCTTTTTATCACCAAAAGGCTTGCTACTTCAATTATCTTGTCTAATATTTGAGCAACCTATTGTCAACTTTTTAATAGATTCTTTAGTCTTATTAAAGTTCTTGCAAAGCACTAAATTCATTTTCTTTGAGTAATTTAATCAAATTATCTTTTCACAAACTATCATGCTCAAGAAATTTAACTTTGTCAAGCAAGGCATTTTTCCTCTCATCACAATCAAAAGCATGCCTTGTCACAAAGATATTCATTTCATCAAATATGCATACCATCATGCTCATTCTCTTTAAGCAAGCAATTTCCTTCAAAAGTAAGACTATATTTTTACT